>NC_141688.1:17372500-17570819 GCF_964263255.1 Lissotriton vulgaris
ATAAATACTGCATATTCTGCACTATTTTTGGCATGCCTGTTTCCAGCACACTTCGTAGGATGTGTTGCTTCTGTAGTGGTACCAGTTTGAAACTCAATGAAGCACAACCACCCCCATGGACATGTATATTAAGTATAGTATTTCTTCCATAATGTACAACATGTTATGGAACAAATAAACTCGTAAAGATACTGAGTTGCGTTGACCTATGCATGGGTCATTTGATTTGCGAAAGATTCAGTATGTGGAGCAACTAATGTTTAAGCGAAAGACTAGGCAATATATGTTTGACTGTGTGCGAATGTGGCAGAAAGAAGTACGTGAGCGAATGAAGCGTGAGCAAGCCTTGATTGAAAAAGAACAACGAAAGACCATTCATGCGAAAGCATTGGAAACGGAAAACAGAGAAATTAAAGAGAGGGAAGATAGGGAGCGTCATTTACAGGTAAATGGCCAATACGCTGTTTGTAGACCTCTTTATCCTATTCTTAATAAACCCCAAAATGATTCTTATTAGATCGTTGTCCACCTCCGTATACTCTTCCTTTTGCTCCTTATGAGTCAGATGAGGACTCTCCTACAGACCAGGACAAAGCTAAAGAAACTTGATGTTATCTGCTGAACTTGCGTCTCAGATTAGATCTGCTGCGTGTAAAGCCGTTCGTAGTACTGCCACTGCTTCTGAACTTTTAGATAGTATAAAAAATTGGCAGGAAAGGGAGAAAATATATTTTACCGATACATTTGCCGCAGAGGTTATTGAAAGGTTTAGAAAATATTCGGTAGAAATGGAGCCCGATGATGTGGCAGCTGATTGTAAACAACTAAATGAAGGTTTTTTTGTCTTCTCCCAGGTGGCTGACACGATCAGACACCTGGTTAAACTGCGTGTTGACGCAGCCCGGTTGCGAGAGGAGAAAAAGGCAGCAGGTGCAGCTTCACAAACCTCCCAAATAAGCATGGCACGAACTTCTACTCCTGAAACAGATAAGAATGTTGTAATTAATGTGAAACTCATGCGGGAAGCGGCGCCTTTATTTGTTCCTCCTCAGGGAACGGGTACAAGTGATGATAAGACTTCTATTGATGCAAAAGGTTATTTTATTTATAATTGGGTTTACACTCCTTGGAATAGAGCAGATGTTATGGCCCTTAAAAATGCATTGCCTGATCCGCGAAAGAATCCAGCAGCCTTTTATGAGGAAGTTGAGGGTGCCATTAGCTCTTGTACTATGACTTTGCCTGATATTGATTTGTTTTTTGGACTAATATTGCAGCCTGATATGTGGAGAACTATGCGTAAAGTTGATGATCGTGCGACATTTGGAGCATTGTGGAAATTTATTTATTTATTTATTTTTAACGTTTTATATAGCGCTGGCTAGACCCGGAGCTATCAGAGCGCTTTACATGAGCATCAGATCATAGTTACAGGTTACATTGTTACAAAGGTTACACAGTTCTTAGAGCATGGCAACATAGTTACTTGTAAGGTCTAGATAAACAATAAGCACAAATACTTTAGGGGAAAAGCAGGCAAGTTGAGAAATTCAGGGGAGGGGGTTGGAGCTGGGGAAGTAGACAGATAATGAAGGCGAGAAAGAGGAGGGAAGGGTGAGAAACACAGCATGGGGAGAGGAGGGGAAGGGTGACGGGGACAAAAATCGGTAGACGAGTCAAGGCAACGTCCAACGTCCAGTAAGCTATGATCCCAGGGGATGTGGTATCCTTTCCCTATCTCTATTGCAAGAGGCTCCCTTTATGCAGTGGACTCTCTCAGAGGGGTCTCTGAGACTCCAAGGCCTACATACTGGATTCTTCCCCAAAAAGGGGAGAGGGAGTGCTTTGGCAAGGGGTGCCATAACATACCTCAAGTGTGAGTGGCTCCCTTGGCGCAGTGGAGTCACTCAGCGGGTTCGCTGAGACTCCAGAGTATAAATATTGGATCTTTCCCCAACAAGGGGAAAAAGAGTGATTAGTCTAGCCAAGGAGGAGACAATAAGTAGAGACGAAATAAGTCTGCCTAAAGACCGACTGGGTATGTGACGACCAAGGAGGGAATCCACGGTCCATCTCCCCTATAGCTAAACCAAGTAGCTCCATCGGGCATAAGACAAAATAGTTCAGTCTCAATACATTGAGAGAGGAGGGAGGGAGAGACATAAATAGAGGGAGGATGCAGTAGGAGACGACAGGAGAGACGAAAGGAAGTGCAACAATGTGGTTCAACAATATACAAGAAAAAGATCAACAAGTAAACATTATATCAAACAATCAGCAATACAATTAGGGGAGGAGAAAAAGGAGAGAGAAAGCAGTGGGGCGTAGGGGAGGTTTGGTGAGTGAGGATAATGGAAGAGACAACCGTAGAGACGAAAAGAAGTCTGTCTAAAGACCCACTGGGTAGGTGACGACCAAGGAGGGAATCCACGGCCCATCTCCCCTATAGCTAAACAAGGTAGCTCCATCGGGCATCAGACAAAATAGTTCGGTCTCAATATATTAAGAGAGGAGGGAAGGAGAGACCTAAATAGAGGGAGGATGCGGGAGGAGACGACAGGAGTGACGAAAGGAAGTGCAACAATGTGGTTCAACAATATACCAGAAAAAGAACAACAAGTAAACATTAAAACAAACAGTCAGCAATACATTAGGGGAGGAGAGAAAGGAGAGAGAAAGTAGTGGGGGGTAAGCGAGGAGAGAGAGTGAGGATAAGGGAAGAGACAACCATTGAGACAAAAGGAAGTCTGTCTAAAGACCAACTGGGTAGGTGACGACCAAGGAGAGAATCCACGGCCCATCTCCCCTATAGCTAAACCAGGTAGCTCCATCGGGCATCAGACAAAATAGATCTGTCAAGACTACAAGCACTCTTACCTGTGAGTTGCTTGTAGATGGATTTCGCAGAGATGTTATGGACCAACTTCCCCGAATTTCTAGGCATCACCTAGTGATTAATTAGAACACCTAGGTAATCAAATAGAAAATAGGGAGGAAGGCCGGATAATGGACCCTACCGGTTCCTGGGTTGTCGACCTGCGAGGCAACAAAGAAACTCTTGTAACCTTTATCCCATATTTCCAACACACTTTAACTACAAGTACTTTTACAGATCTCAGTCCTCCCTTTATGCTCCTTAAAAGCCTACCTTCGACAGTACGTATCTAAGCGTCGCGTCCGTGTTGTCGTCGAGGAGGGTTGAGGCGATGTAGGTTGTTGGGGTGGATGAGTTGAATTCAAGAAGGAGAAGTCAAGTTCTCTCTCCTAAGAAAAGACAAGTATTTATGAATAAGTTACTTCCTTCTACTGTTTGTTCATAACCCTAACATTTCCACTTCTCTTGTACATATCACTTACTTAGTACACTCTGTCATGTCTTTCCTCGCCTTCACCACCTAGATAGAAATTACACTAACAAGAAACAGATTGCCAAACTAAAACATCAAGATTATTGTCCAAAATTGCTTAACACTTTGATATTTTCTCAAAGCCTTTTCTTTCTTTCAGACTGCAAGCTGTGCCTTCAATCAAAATTCACCAGAATGTCTTTGAAGAATTTGCCAGGTAAGTTCTAGTCACTTAAATCTGTTTGTTGCTTGCTTGCGTAGGGCGCCTTGCATTAAATTGTAAAAGGTTTTTCACTTAGCTTGTGTCTTTTTCTTTTGCAGAGAACAACGTAAAGAAATTCGAAGTCCTTTGAAGATCTCCGGGCATCGGTTGGCGTTCAGAGTTCCAGGGCGCTCCCAGATGAGTTGCTCTCGAGGGCGCGGCAGAAGACGAAGCATCGGGAAGCTTTGGGTGTGGCTTTTATAGCCGAGCCACACTCCAAGAGAAGATGATGCACCGCGCACCATTTGTTAGCGTGCGTGTGCGTCAGGAAGCTTCTACTGTCGGCAGTTCTATCTTGAACCTTACAACAAATAGCAGCATCATTCGGCAATGTAATTAGAACCATGCTGAAGCTTACAATAAATGGCAGAATCACTTGGCAATATAATCAGGATATCGAAATGCACAAGTACACCATTATTGGCAGAATTACACAGCAGTGTAACTGGAAGATTCAAAACGTTCTAAAGTACATTAACCAAACGTAATCACTACTGAAGCATAATACAACATCTTACACATACACTTTGGCGTGCTGGGTGCACGGGACAGGGGTGGGTTTCTTGATGGGATAAAAAACTGCTCACTGTAGAGCAGAAGGTGTTAGAACTAGCGAATCACGACAAGATCAGTCTCAAGTGGCGAGGGAAGAGTTTCACAGAAAAACAGGGTGTGGACAAAGGGCAAGGGCATGGGAGGGCGGAGAAGAGAAGCTGGAAAGAGTAGGAGCGGAGAAGGAGGAGGGTTGGGGCAAGGGGGAGGGGGAAGATAAGGTCAGGAGAGACGCTGGGACGTTAGCCCGAAGTCCGGCTGGGTAGGTGATAGTCAAAGGAGGGAGCCCAAAGTCAATCTCCCCCATAGCATAGTTAGATGACGATAGAGAACCTGCACAGAAACCGTGTCAGTTAATTTTAAATCTTCCGGCAGCTATATTAGTTAAGTTAAAGACTATTATTCACCCTAAAAATATAGATTGGACTGTATTAGCGTAGTGTAAGCAAAAGGCAGATGAATCGGGTTCAGATTTCTTTACACGCTTTGAGGAGACATTCCACGATTTTAGTGGCCAGTCATTGGCAGATGACACGGGTAGGCATCTGTTTGTGGATAAATATGTCGCAAACCTTTTGCCAGGAATAGCTGGTCGCCTAAAGGCGAGTGAAAGTTCATGGACTACCTCTTCTCCGGTTTCTCTCCTAACTATGTCTCAGTATTATGAGCGACAAGAATTAGAAACTAAAAGTAATGAGGATAAAAAGTCTAAAGAGTTGAAAACCAAGGTTATGTTGGCTCAAGCTTATGGCCCGCCTTCTAGAGGTAATGATAGAGGTGGACGTGGATCTTATGGTTCGTCCTTTCCTTCCTATAATCGTTCGAATTTGTCTGTTGATCAGTGTGCGTACCGCAAGAAATTTGGACATTGGCTTTCTGATTGTCCAGTACTGTGTGCTTAGCAGTGTACACGTGGTAGGGGACAAATGAGAAATCGCTCAGGATATTCAGGGCCTAGAGGAAGCACGAGTGATCGCGCTAGGTTTGATACTAATACACGTGGGCAGGATGGGTTTAACACTTTTAATAGAAGGAACCAATATCAAATGTCCGACTATGTGCCGTCTGATTTTCAAGATTCTGCTTATGCATAGGATTGCCTAGGATGCGGTAAGGAATCAGTTGAAGTTCCAGTAGATCAGAGGGGTCCCTATGTTACAGCACATGTTTTGGGTTCTACTGATCAGTTTCTGGTTGATACAGGAGCGACTCGTAGCACCTTGTCTAAACATTTGGTTCCTAGGGTCCTCTGTATGGCTTAACTATTACATCGATAGGTTTCGATGCAACACTTTCCCTTAACCCACTGTCGCAACCACTTGCATTCCATGTTGTTAAGTTTATTGCTCCATGTCCGTTTTTGCTCCATCCAAAGACACCAGATAATATTGTAGGTCTTGATATGCTCAAATATTTCAGGGCTATGATACGATGTTCTCCGGAAAGAGTACAGGTTATTTTGAATGACAACTACCCTGTGATTGAGAGATCCTGTATTATTAAAGAGGACATTGCTTTAGCTTCACTCCCTAGTACTTTGTGGGCTACTTCAGACACTGATGTAGGACAAATGGTTATTCCGCCAGTGCATATTAGTGTCAAGGAGGGCGCTTCTTTGCCAAGACTGCCTCAGTATAAAATTTCTAGAGAAGGAGAAGAAGCACTTACACACATTGTACATGATTTGATTAAAGTGGGGGTTGTGGAAGAAGTTCCTTACAATGTTTGCAATAGTCCGATTCTTCCCATTTTTGCAAAAAGATACTGACACTAGGATTTACAGATTTATCATTGATTTGAGAGAAGTCAACAAGATTGTAGTATCGCAGTACCCTGTGGTTTCTGACATAACAAAATTACTTACCCTGGTCCCTCCAACATTTTCGGTAATCGTTTTGAAGAATGCTTTCTTCTCGATTCCTTTTCATCCTGATAGCCGATATTTGTTCGGTTTCACTTTGAATAATCGATCATACAGATTTTCCTCAAGGGTACACTGAGACCCTGAGTATTTATATTCAAGCACTAAAAAGACAACTCGATTCCTTTACCTTGTCTGAAGGAGTGGCTCTCATACAATATGTTGATGACATCTTGTTGGCTGCTGATACGCCTGAGCAGTGTGAAAAATGTACTTTGTCTTTGCTTTCTTTTCTTGCTACACACCACCATGAAGTATCATGAAAGAAATTGCAATATTGTAGACCAAAGGTAACCTACTTAGGTCACCTTATGTCTAAGGAGGGCTGTGCATTGACACCAGATCGCATTCAAGCAATTTTAGACACCCCAGTACCCTCCACACAGAAAGATGTCCGTGCATTCATTGGTTTGACTTCATTTTGTAGGCAATGGATATTGGGCTTTTCACACATTGTTAAACCCCTGTTAGTGCTTTTGACTAAAAACACTCCGATCCCCCTTCCATGGACAGATGAATGCCAAAACGCTTTTCATCAGTTAAAGAGAAAAATGGATGTGCATTGTCAATTTTAGTACAGACACACAGGGACAAGCAGCATCCTTGCGCATACTTTTCTGCAGTTCTTGATCCTGTTGCTCGTGCATTGCCTGGGTGCTTCTGTTCAGTTGCAGCGACAGCTGTATCCATACGTCAGAGTGAAGGGATAGTTTTGTCACACAAACTGTTGGTGCTAGTACCTCATGCAGTAGATGTCCTTTTGAATCAGACTAAGACACAACACTTAACTAGTGCTCGCCTGACAGGATACGAATTGACACTGTTTGCACCTCATATTACCTTGAAGACGTTTGCGACAGTGAAACCCAGCCACTTTGTTGCCATATCCTCCGACTCAGTCTCAGTCAAAGGAGCCTCGCAATTGTATATTCCTTACTGAGGAAGAGACATAGGGTCGCATCAATTTGCAAGATACGCCCCTTCCAGATGTAGATGGGGAACTGTGGGTTGATGTAGTGGAAACAGCTCACATACCTCAGAAGTCGGCTCAAGCAGCTGAACTAATAGCTTTGACACAAGCGTGTGAACTTAGCACTGATTTGTGTGTGAACATTTACACAGATAGCCTCTATTCTTTTGGAGTGGTTCATGATTTTGGCCTACTCTGGAAGGAAAGAGGCTTCCTTAATCCCACGGGATGCAGATAATGCACAGAGAATTAGTACATAATCTCTTCACTGTACTTACATACCCAAAGAGAGTTGCTATTATGAAGTGTAGCGCACACAAGAAAATCATTGACAAAATAGGACAAGGCAATGCCTTTGCAGATCACGTAGCTCAGGAGACTGCGATGCAGCGAAGCTCTACATCCATGTACGTAGTGAAATCACAAGGTGAGCGTTGGCATGATGCTAGAGAGGAATTATTGGATATACAGAGATCTGCCTCTGTGGAAGAACTTGAGCAATGGTCTGAAGTAGGAATGTTAGACGATGAGGGCTGTTGGCGTAACAAAGAAATTAATACGTGGAAATTGCCTGCAGGCTCTTTACAACCTATGGTTCAAATGGATAGATATGGTGTTTGTTAGCTTTTGTGGACTGACAACGGAACTCATTTTATTGGGCAAGTTGTTGAGCATGTCCTGAAAGGATTAGGGATCAAACAGAAATTCCATACAGTCTTCCACCCGCAATCAGCAGGATTAGTGGAGAGGTAGAACGTTACTTTGAAATTGAAGTTGGCAAAAATACTGGCTTCCATGTCTTTGAAGTGGCCGGATGCACTGGCCTTGGCATTGTTGTCCATAAGATCAGTGCCACATTCACGATCTGGCCTTACCCCATATGAAGTAGTCTTTGGGAGATCAATGAACATTTGGGGAGTTCCTAAGCCACGCCCCATACATGATATTCCTTGTGTTCTGTTGAATGATTATTTGGCACAGTTAACCAACAGTTTGATCTCTATTCATCAACAGGTTCGAGAAGCTCTTCCTGACAGATCTACAGGTGAGGCCCACGAACTCCGTCCTGGCGACCACGTGATGGTCAAAGTCTTCAACAGATCGAACAGCTTGGAACCGAGGTGGCGAGGACCAGAGCAGGTGCTCCTTGCAACATGAACAGCAGTTCTAGTGACGAACAAGAAGAACTGGGTCCATAGCACACACTGCAAACGTGTGTCGCCTGCCTTAGTGGAATCTTCTGTGCTGACTGACCATTGATAGATTCTGGAGCTGAGGAAAGGTCAAGCTATCTCACCTGACGAATCTGCAGAAACTTCCCGGACCACATGATCACTGGAGAATCCCGATTTCAGCTGAGACCAAGGAAAGAATCTGGTTTGCCGAAAAAGACTGGTGGAGCTACTACCCTGGGTTAGTGAAACAGAACGCCGATGTGGCAAGGAGGGGGATCAGTCCTGCGTAGCGTAGTGACACCCGTCTTGGCCCGTGGTGAAGAAATCAATGACTGCCCAGGGAGAAGAGCTCCAACGATTGTTTTTCACTGAGTTTTTAGAAAGATCAATTATCGCTGTTGCTGAAATGAATAAAAAAAGAATCATTTGTGCTGTAGGGTTTGTTGTTGCTCTGGTGGTTATGGCAATAATCACCTGGTTTGTTGAGAAAGTGGCTCCTGTTCGACAGCTTTTCGTTTAACATCAGTATTTTACGCTTCCCTACCATGAGCAGAAGCATCGACAATCTTACTTAAATAACACATTCATCCAGATGTTGCATCATACACACAATGCCACGAATTCCACCAACTGTTGGGTGTGTGGGATGATACCTGCACATCTCACGAAAGGAGGAACACCTTTTATTCCTCCTCCATTTTCTCATAATGGTTCTTGTCAATCTTGGTTGCGCTTTTGTTCGCATCTGGAAGACGTCCAGTAGGCAGGCTTCTTTTTCGCCTAAATAAAGTATGCTACCAAGATAAAAATGGTTATCCTCGAGCCAAAGGGACCAAATGGGAATGGGAATAATATCAACTAGACAATATTTCAACACCATGTGTTTTCACAAATATGAAAACTTTTGCCAGCAATGAACAATTTGTGATTTCTGTTACCAGAGCCAAAGCAGATCTATGTATAAGCTTTATTGGGAGAACTCCAATTGGTAACAGTAAATGTACTGTAATTCTGACTATTGAAGGTGTTGATAGCAGTAGCTTTATAGCCTTACATAATACCTATTTTATCTGTGGTAGACAAGGATATTATCAACTACCTGCTGGGTGGTCAGGTGTGTGCTATGTGTCCATTCTATTGCCCCCTATGTTTCTGGCACCTGCATCATATCATCCAGACCTTAAATTGTTCGACGATATCTCTAGAAATAGATACAAAAGGACAATAAGTGCTGACGAAGTAGACCAAACTGACACTACTCTGCAACAATATGTCGATTTTAATTTAGGTTTGTTCTTCTTTGTGGGTGCTGCATTAAACAGTACGAAAATAAGACGATTGACTAGAGTTGTCAAAAGGACAAAAGGGCGTAACACCCCTTCCAACCCCTGGTACGACGAGAACCTTAAAACGATGAGGAAATCTTGTAAAAAAGCGGAACGGAAATGGAGGAAGGAATATAAGCAGGAGGACAAAAACGCATACTTGGCCACTCTCAGAACATACCACAAGGCAATTCGGGTAGCCCGCGCTGCCTTCTATGCTACTGAGATAAAAGCTAGCCCCAACCCCACGAAACTATTTTCCAAATCGTGCAAAAACTGCAAAATGGTGACAAACCGGCCTCTCACATCACCTCCACGCAGCAATGTGAAGACCTAGCCACCTTCTTCACGGAAAAAGTAAAGAAAATTTACAACGCCTTCACCCAGGATAGTCCAGAGGACATCAGCCCCCCCAACGTCGCCTTTGGAGACTCCAGGCTCACTTGCCTACCCGCTATCTCAGGTGAAGAACTCACCAAACTATGTAGGAAGGTGAAATCGGGTGCCCCCACAGATCCGATGAGACCAATTCATTTCCTGGGAGCCTTAGAATTCTTCCTCCCATCCTTGACCTCACTCCTTAACCTCTCATTTACCACAGCCACGGTACCCACCTGCTGGAAACAGGCGTGGGTTACACCGATAATAAAAAAACCCTCCCTAGACCCCTCTAAACCGGAGAACTACCGGCCCGTTTCACTGCTCCCATGGGTAGCGAAACTAGCGGAAGCCCACGCGAACAAAATTCTTAGTGATCATATGGCAAAAAACAACATCCTGGACCCCTCCCAACACGGGTTCAGGCCGGGCCATAGCACGGAATCCGCGCTCCTTACCTCCACGGAAAACTTACGGGAAATCATGGATACCGGTAAAAGTGCCGCGCTGATACTGCTCGATCTCAGCGCGGCCTTTGACACGGTCTCCCATGCCATCCTACTAAAACGCCTTGAAAACATCGGGATCGTAGATTCGGCGCTTCAATGGTTCCGATCATTTCTAACCAATAGATCATTCAGGGTATCTGCCCCTCCGTTTATCTCCCAACCCAAAGACATAGGACAAGGAGTTCCACAGGGCTCTGCCCTCAGTCCCTCCTTGTTCAACCTATATATGCAACCCTTGGCGGAGGTTTCCAAGACATGGGGCCTCACAATGGTGTCGTACGCCGACGACACTCAGTTGGTCATCAGCCTCAATGAGACCCCCTCTCCCGAGGCCACTAGATTTAGGGAGGGACTGACCGCCGTTGCAAAATGGATGACAGCTAACTGCCTCCAACTCAACGGTGGCAAAACCGAGGTGCTGATAATGGGGAAAAACAGTGACAACTGGAGTGACCTCTGGTGGCCCCAATCATTAGGCCCAGCACCCCCCCCGAAAACCCTAGCAAAAAATCTAGGAGTTTGGCTGGACTCCACTCTTAGCTTCCAGTCGCACACCAAAAAAGTTGCCGCAACTTGCATTGGTTTACTGAGAAGTCTCAACCCCATCTTAGGCTACTTCGACTCCAAAACGCGACAACTCATTGTGCAATCTACCATCTTGTCCAGGCTGGACTACGCAAGTGTCCTGCTGTTAGGAGCTAACAAATCAGAAATAAAGAGATTCCAATGGATCCAGAATTCGGCTGCAAGGGCTATAGTAGGTCTCCCTAGAAGGTGCTCGGCGAATCGACCATTCACAGACTACATTGGCTACCCATCGAAGCCCGCATCCAATTCAAGGCTCTCATATTCGCCTTTAAAATCCTGAAGAACGAAGGTCCAGAGCTCCTCCGTCCGCTGTTGACCCCCTATTTTCCCAAACGCAATCTCCGTTCTAAGGGGCAACATTTAGCCATGATACCCCACACAAAGTTCTGCCGCATCGGAGGGCGTTCCTTCAAACTACTGGGGGCCAAGCTATGGAACTCCCTCCCCCTCCACATCTGATGCATCGACAATATGCTAGCTTTCCGTAAAGCGACCAAAACCTATCTCTTTCCCTCCTTGTAGGTCTCGTCCCTCGTCTCAGTTGGGTGTGTTATGGTTCTAGCGCCGGGACGCCCCGTTGCTGGGGCAGCTGTTTGCGCTTTACAAAACAGATAACATTAACATAACATAACATTGTGGAAGCTGTTACCAATCAGACAGCTACGACACTTGGGAACATTACAGAGGAACTGCAAATTGAAAGGATTTTAGCACTCCAAAATTGCATGGTACTAGATGTGATTTTGGCTGATTGAGGTGGTGCATGTTGCATCATCGGTAGCAGTTGCTGTGTGTTTATACCAGATCACTCACCTTCAGTATATGATGCAATCTCAAAACTGCATAAAATTGCTGCAGAAATTTACACAGAGACTTACATGGATATTTTCGAACTGGATATGGACACTCTTTATTACTTGGGGCTGGAAGCAACTGACTATTCTATGTATACTACTGGTGATACTATTTACATGCTGTACTTGTATACATTGTGGTCCTATGCTTTGCTCCATGTGTATCACTGCTTGTACACCTGCCAAAAGAAATATTGCAGAAATAAAAGCACAGCAAATGTTAAATAAAGAAGTAGCTGCGATGATGAGCATCAATGTACAGGATACGTATCTAGATTACCCCAGATAAAAAAATGTCTTCAGCTAATGCTGAAAGGGTCGTCTATTTTAATTTGGCAGCAATTAGGTTAAGCATTAGCAGAAGACATCCTGTATTTAGAGAGTATCTTGTCCGTTTTGTGGAATCCATTTGTATTTCTATCAGCCATTTTGTTTGCCTTGTGCTACCATGTGCTCCCCATGTGCTCTGTCCTACCTTCCTGTTAACTGCTCTTGAAATCTGCCTAGAGACAAGATATATTTGGCCTTTTCTGCTTCGCATATGCTCAGTTGAGCTTGCAGCTGTCCCCAGTCTGTAACTGTCAGGATGTGTCCAACAGAATTAGCAAACTGTTAGCTCCTCCCACTTGTTGCCTCTACACTTTCTGTATGACCTTAAATGTACCTACAACCAGCATTTTTGTATTTGTACCGCCTTCATTTGAGCCCCTGTGTGGGTATTAAAGGACCAAGCTCCTTCCATTCAGTGTGGTACTTCATTCATTACCGAAGGGTGCTGTGTGAATGCAGTTTCACCTCATGAGGTTTAATAAACTCTGTCTTTTCTATTCCAGTTTCTGTGCCAACTTCTTCCTATTGGTCTGAGGACTCTGTGCAGAGAAGGGATAACCCCCAGCACTGGTTGGCCTTACTGAGGCTTACCACCATACACATACTCCTCAAGTTAGCACTGGGTCTTTCAAAATGCAACCCAGAGTCATCCATGTATTATACCATTCACAGGCTAACATACACACAGCATTTACATACCACCATACTCGTGCTGCGCAGCACTGCATACTAATGATGTAGACTAAGGGTGAACCTCAGCAAAACTTTACATGAGTGAGCCTATAGGCCTCACTTCAGTGACACAGGTATAAAGTCCTGTTCACTACTACTGCTCACTACATGATATGCTCCCACCACTGCACTTGTGTTACTTAACTCCTGGTAAAGGCAGTAACCTTTCACCACTCTAAGGGTAGCACTTTGGATGCCCCTACTGGTGAGACAAGCCTATTTCATGGCAGAAATGCATAATCTGTGTTTGTGCGTGACAACAAAAATCAGCGCCAGAGTTCCAGGTATGGTTGCTGTTGGGGCATGATAGATTGTAATTTTCCTGTTACAGAATGTCGTAATGATGTTGTGAATATGCTAGCCTAATGTGTCTAACCAATATGCAGTTACAGCCTATTATTCATGTGCTGCAACCCACTGAGCTATTTTTGTAATATGCAAGCTTCAGTTGGATAGAATTGTTTCTGTAATGGTTAAGCTTTTGTCTTATTTTTGCCTTCTAAGTTAGAAGACGTGTTGTAGTACATTGCCTTCTATCTGTTAGGTTCCCATTATTGATATTTTTGTATACTTTCCTATAAGAGAGAGAAGCTTGTCTATGGCAGACAGATTTCTGATGCTGACATTTGCTCTGCAGCTCCAATGTCTCATGGTACAGTTTTCCCCCCTCCATTATGAGCAGAAAGTCCCTGTTTCAGCATTTCTTGCCTCAAGTTAGTTTTGCAGAAATGTTTCCATGCCCTGGAGTAGCAGAGCTTCGGCTCTGTGGCCTTGAGGGGTGATAACAGTGTTGCCTTCGCAGGTTCAGATGCCTCATGTATGAGTTCATTGTTCACCCTCTGCTGAGCCCAGTACTTTTCCAGTCTGAGCGTGGTTTTACTCTGCCATGCTATGTGATAATGTATTGCTGATTTGTGTGTGAACATTTACACGGATAGCCGCTATTTTTTTGGAGTGGTTCATGATTTTGGCCTACTCTGGAAGGAAAGAGGCTTCCTTACATCCCACGGGATGCAGATAATGCACAGAGAATTAGTACATAATCTCTTCACTGTACTTACATACCCAAAGAGAGTTGCTATTATGAAGTGTAGCGCACACAAGAAAATCATTGACAAAATAGGACAAGGCAATGCCTTTGCAGATCGCGTAGCTCAGGAGACTGCGATGCAGCGAAGCTCTACATCCATGTACGTAGTGAAATCACAAGGTGAGCGTTGGCATGATGCTAGAGAGGAAGTATTGGATATACAGAGATCTGCCTCTGTGGAAGAACTTGAGCAATGGTCTGAAGTAGGAATGTTAGACGATGAGGGCTTTTGGCGTAACAAAGAAATTAATACGTGGAAATTGCCTGCAGGCTATTTACAACCTATGGTTCAAATGGATAGATATGGTGTTTGTTAGCTTTTGTGGAGTGACAACGGAACTCATTTTATTGGGCAAGTTGTTGAGCATGTCCTGAAAGGATTAGGGATCAAACAGAAATTCCATACAGTCTTCCACCCGCAATCAGCAGGATTAGTGGAGAGGTAGAACGTTACTTTGAAATTGAAGTTGGCGAAAATACTGGCTTTCAAGTCTTTGAAGTGGCCGGATGCACTGGCCTTGGCATTGTTACCCCATATGAAGTAGTCTTTGGGAGATCAATGAACATTTGGGGAGTTCCTAAGCCTCGCCCCATACATGATGTTCCTTGTGTTCTGTTGAATGATTTATTGGCACAGTTAACCGGCAGTTTGATCTCTATTCATCAACAGGTTCGAGAAGCTCTTCCTGACAGATCTACAGGTGAGGCCCACGAACTCCGTCCTGGCGACCACGTGATGGTCAAAGTCTTCAACAGATCGAACAGCTTGGAACCGAGGTGGCGAGGACCAGAGCAGGTGCTCCTTGCGACATGGACAGCAGTGCTAGTGACGAACAAGAAGAACTGGGTCCATAGCACACACTGCAAACATGTGTCGCCTGCCTAAGTGGAATCTTCTGTGCTGACTGACCATTGATAGATTCTGGAGACGAAGAAAGGTCAAGCTATCTCACCTGACGAATCTGCAGAAACTTCCCGGACCATATGATCACTGGAGAATCCCGATTTCAGCTGAGAACAAGGAAAGAATCTGGTTTGCCGAAAAAGACTGGTGGAGCTACTGCCCTGGGTTAGTGAAACAGAACGCCGATGTGGCAAGGAGGGGGATCAGTCCTGCGTAGTGTAGTGACACCCGTCTTGGCCCGTGGTGAAGAAATCAATGACTGCCCAGGGAGAAGAGCTCCAACGATTGTTTTTCACTGAGTTTTTAGAAAGATCAATTATCGCTGTTGCTGAAATGAATAAAAAAAGAATCATTTGTGCTGTAGGGGTTGTTGTTGCCCTGTGGTTATGGCAATAATCACCTGATTTGTTGAGAAAGTGGCTCCTGTTCGACAGCTTTTCGTTGCCACTACTCCAGCTTCAGTGGAACATCAGTATTTTACGCTTCCCTACCATGAGCAGAAGCATCGACAATCTTACTTAAATAACACATTCATCCAGATGTTGCATCATACACACAATTCCACGAATTCCACCAACTGTTGGGTGTGTGGGATGATACCTGCACATCTCACGAAAGGAGGAACACCTTTTATTCCTCCTCCATTTTCTCATAATGGTTCTTGTCAATCTTGGTTGCGCTTTTGTTCGCATCTGGAAGACGTCCAGTAGGCAGGCTTCTTTTTCGCCTAAATAAAGTATGCTACCAAGATAAAAATGGTTATCCTCGAGCCAAAGGGACCAAATGGGAATGGGAATAATATCAACAAGACAATATTTCAACACCATGTGTTTTCACAAATATGAAAACTTTGCCAGCAATGAACAATTTGTGATTTCTGTTACCAGAGCCAAAGCAGATCTATGTATAAGCTTTATTGGGAGAACTCCAATTGGTAACAGTAAATGCACTGTAATTCTGACTATTGAAGGTGTTGATAGCAGTAGCTTTATAGCCCTACATAATACCTATTTTATCTGTGGTAGACAAGGATATTATCAACTACCTGCTGGCTGGTCAGGTGTGTGCTATGTGTCCTTTCTATTGCCCCCTATGTTTCTGGCACCTGCATCATATCATCCAGACCTTAAATTGTTCGACGATATCTCTAGAAATAGATACAAAAGGACAATAAGTGCTGACGAAGTAGACCAAACTGACACTACTCTGCAACAATATGTCGATTTTAATTTAGGTTTGTTCTTCTTTGTGGGTGCTGCATTAAACAGTACGAAAATAAGACGATTGACTAGAGTTGTGGAAGCTGTTACCAATCAGACAGCTACGGCACTTGGGAACATTACAGAGGAACTGCAAATTGAAAGGATTTTAGCACTCCAAAATTGCATGGTACTAGATGTGATTTTGGCTGATTGAGGTGGTGCATGTTGCATCATCGGTAGCAGTTGCTGTGTGTTTATACCAGATCACTCACCTTCAGTATATGATGCAATCTCAAAACTGCATAAAATTGCTGCAGAAATTTACACAGAGACTTACATGGATATTTTCGAACTGGATATGGACACTCTTTATTACTTGGGGCTGGAAGCAACTGACTATTCTATGTATACTACTGGTGATACTATTTACATGCTGTACTTGTATACATTGTGGTCCTATGCTTTGCTCCATGTGTATCACTGCTTGTACACCTGCCAAAAGAAATATTGCAGAAATAAAAGCACAGCAAATGTTAAATAAAGAAGTAGCTGCGATGATGAGCATCAATGTACAGGATACGTATCTAGATTACCCCAGATAAAAAAATGTCTTCAGCTAATGCTGAAAGGGTCGTCTATTTTAATTTGGCAGCAATTAGGTTAAGCATTAGCAGAAGACATCCTGTATTTAGAGAGTATCTTGTCCGTTTTGTGGAATCCATTTGTATTTCTATCAGCCATTTTGTTTGCCTTGTGCTACCATGTGCTCCCCATGTGCTCTGTCCTACCTTCCTGTTAACTGCTCTTGAAATCTGCCTAGAGACAAGATATATTTGGCCTTTTCTGCTTCGCATATGCTCAGTTGAGCTTGCAGCTGTCCCCAGTCTGTAACTGTCAGGATGTGTCCAACAGAATTAGCAAACTGTTAGCTCCTCCCACTTGTTGCCTCTACACTTTCTGTATGACCTTAAATGTACCTACAACCAGCATTTTTGTATTTGTACCGCCTTCATTTGAGCCCCTGTGTGGGTATTAAAGGACCAAGCTCCTTCCATTCAGTGTGGTACTTCATTCATTACCGAAGGGTGCTGTGTGAATGCAGTTTCACCTCATGAGGTTTAATAAACTCTGTCTTTTCTATTCCAGTTTCTGTGCCAACTTCTTCCTATTGGTCTGAGGACTCTGTGCAGAGAAGGGATAACCCCCAGCACTGGTTGGCCTTACTGAGGCTTACCACCATACACATACTCCTCAAGTTAGCACTGGGTCTTTCAAAATGCAACCCAGAGTCATCCATGTATTATACCATTCACAGGCTAACATACACACAGCATTTACATACCACCATACTCGTGCTGCGCAGCACTGCATACTAATGATGTAGACTAAGGGTGAACCTCAGCAAAACTTTACATGAGTGAGCCTATAGGCCTCACTTCAGTGACACAGGTATAAAGTCCTGTTCACTACTACTGCTCACTACATGATATGCTCCCACCACTGCACTTGTGTTACTTAACTCCTGGTAAAGGCAGTAACCTTTCACCACTCTAAGGGTAGCACTTTGGATGCCCCTACTGGTGAGACAAGCCTATTTCATGGCAGAAATGCATAATCTGTGTTTGTGCGTGACAACAAAAATCAGCGCCAGAGTTCCAGGTATGGTTGCTGTTGGGGCATGATAGATTGTAATTTTCCTGTTACAGAATGTCGTAATGATGTTGTGAATATGCTAGCCTAATGTGTCTAACCAATATGCAGTTACAGCCTATTATTCATGTGCTGCAACCCACTGAGCTATTTTTGTAATATGCAAGCTTCAGTTGGATAGAATTGTTTCTGTAATGGTTAAGCTTTTGTCTTATTTTTGCCTTCTAAGTTAGAAGACTTGTTGTAGTACATTGCCTTCTATCTGTTAGGTTCCCATTATTGATATTTTTGTATACTTTCCTATAAGAGAGAGAAGCTTGTCTATGGCAGACAGATTTCTGATGCTGACATTTGCTCTGCAGCTCCAATGTCTCATGGTACAGTTTTCCCCCCTCCATTATGAGCAGAAAGTCCCTGTTTCAGCATTTCTTGCCTCAAGTTAGTTTTGCAGAAATGTTTCCATGCCCTGGAGTAGCAGAGCTTCGGCTCTGTGGCCTTGAGGGGTGATAACAGTGTTGCCTTCGCAGGTTCAGATGCCTCATGTATGAGTTCATTGTTCACCCTCTGCTGAGCCCAGTACTTTTCCAGTCTGAGCGTGGTTTTACTCTGCCATGCTATGTGATAATGTATTGCTGATTTGTGTGTGAACATTTACACGGATAGCCGCTATTTTTTTGGAGTGGTTCATGATTTTGGCCTACTCTGGAAGGAAAGAGGCTTCCTTACATCCCACGGGATGCAGATAATGCACAGAGAATTAGTACATAATCTCTTCACTGTACTTACATACCCAAAGAGAGTTGCTATTATGAAGTGTAGCGCACACAAGAAAATCATTGACAAAATAGGACAAGGCAATGCCTTTGCAGATCGCGTAGCTCAGGAGACTGCGATGCAGCAAAGCTCTACATCCATGTACGTAGTGAAATCACAAGGTGAGCGTTGGCATGATGCTAGAGAGGAAGTATTGGATATACAGAGATCTGCCTCTGTGGAAGAACTTGAGCAATGGTCTGAAGTAGGAATGTTAGACGATGAGGGCTTTTGGCGTAACAAAGAAATTAATACGTGGAAATTGCCTGCAGGCTATTTACAACCTATGGTTCAAATGGATAGATATGGTGTTTGTTAGCTTTTGTGGAGTGACAACGGAACTCATTTTATTGGGCAAGTTGTTGAGCATGTCCTGAAAGGATTAGGGATCAAACAGAAATTCCATACAGTCTTCCACCCGCAATCAGCAGGATTAGTGGAGAGGTAGAACGTTACTTTGAAATTGAAGTTGGCGAAAATACTGGCTTTCAAGTCTTTGAAGTGGCCGGATGCACTGGCCTTGGCATTGTTACCCCATATGAAGTAGTCTTTGGGAGATCAATGAACATTTGGGGAGTTCCTAAGCCTCGCCCCATACATGATGTTCCTTGTGTTCTGTTGAATGATTTATTGGCACAGTTAACCGGCAGTTTGATCTCTATTCATCAACAGGTTCGAGAAGCTCTTCCTGACAGATCTACAGGTGAGGCCCACGAACTCCGTCCTGGCGACCACGTGATGGTCAAAGTCTTCAACAGATCAAACAGCTTGGAACCGAGGTGGCGAGGACCAGAGCAGGTGCTCCTTGCGACATGGACAGCAGTTCTAGTGACGAACAAGAAGAACTGGGTCCATAGCACACACTGCAAACATGTGTCGCCTGCCTAAGTGGAATCTTCTGTGCTGACTGACCATTGATAGATTCTGGAGACGAAGAAAGGTCAAGCTATCTCACCTGACGAATCTGCAGAAACTTCCCGGACCATATGATCACTGGAGAATCCCGATTTCAGCTGAGAACAAGGAAAGAATCTGGTTTGCCGAAAAAGACTGGTGGAGCTACTGCCCTGGGTTAGTGAAACAGAACGCCGATGTGGCAAGGAGGGGGATCAGTCCTGCGTAGTGTAGTGACACCCGTCTTGGCCCGTGGTGAAGAAATCAATGACTGCCCAGGGAGAAGAGCTCCAACGATTGTTTTTCACTGAGTTTTTAGAAAGATCAATTATCGCTGTTGCTGAAATGAATAAAAAAAGAATCATTTGTGCTGTAGGGGTTGTTGTTGCCCTGTGGTTATGGCAATAATCACCTGATTTGTTGAGAAAGTGGCTCCTGTTCGACAGCTTTTCGTTGCCACTACTCCAGCTTCAGTGGAACATCAGTATTTTACGCTTCCCTACCATGAGCAGAAGCATCGACAATCTTACTTAAATAACACATTCATCCAGATGTTGCATCATACACACAATTCCACGAATTCCACCAACTGTTGGGTGTGTGGGATGATACCTGCACATCTCACGAAAGGAGGAACACCTTTTATTCCTCCTCCATTTTCTCATAATGGTTCTTGTCAATCTTGGTTGCGCTTTTGTTCGCATCTGGAAGACGTCCAGTAGGCAGGCTTCTTTTTCGCCTAAATAAAGTATGCTACCAAGATAAAAATGGTTATCCTCGAGCCAAAGGGACCAAATGGGAATGGGAATAATATCAACAAGACAATATTTCAACACCATGTGTTTTCACAAATATGAAAACTTTGCCAGCAATGAACAATTTGTGATTTCTGTTACCAGAGCCAAAGCAGATCTATGTATAAGCTTTATTGGGAGAACTCCAATTGGTAACAGTAAATGCACTGTAATTCTGACTATTGAAGGTGTTGATAGCAGTAGCTTTATAGCCCTACATAATACCTATTTTATCTGTGGTAGACAAGGATATTATCAACTACCTGCTGGCTGGTCAGGTGTGTGCTATGTGTCCTTTCTATTGCCCCCTATGTTTCTGGCACCTGCATCATATCATCCAGACCTTAAATTGTTCGACGATATCTCTAGAAATAGATACAAAAGGACAATAAGTGCTGACGAAGTAGACCAAACTGACACTACTCTGCAACAATATGTCGATTTTAATTTAGGTTTGTTCTTCTTTGTGGGTGCTGCATTAAACAGTACGAAAATAAGACGATTGACTAGAGTTGTGGAAGCTGTTACCAATCAGACAGCTACGGCACTTGGGAACATTACAGAGGAACTGCAAATTGAAAGGATTTTAGCACTCCAAAATTGCATGGTACTAGATGTGATTTTGGCTGATTGAGGTGGTGCATGTTGCATCATCGGTAGCAGTTGCTGTGTGTTTATACCAGATCACTCACCTTCAGTATATGATGCAATCTCAAAACTGCATAAAATTGCTGCAGAAATTTACACAGAGACTTACATGGATATTTTCGAACTGGATATGGACACTCTTTATTACTTGGGGCTGGAAGCAACTGACTATTCTATGTATACTACTGGTGATACTATTTACATGCTGTACTTGTATACATTGTGGTCCTATGCTTTGCTCCATGTGTATCACTGCTTGTACACCTGCCAAAAGAAATATTGCAGAAATAAAAGCACAGCAAATGTTAAATAAAGAAGTAGCTGCGATGATGAGCATCAATGTACAGGATACGTATCTAGATTACCCCAGATAAAAAAATGTCTTCAGCTAATGCTGAAAGGGTCGTCTATTTTAATTTGGCAGCAATTAGGTTAAGCATTAGCAGAAGACATCCTGTATTTAGAGAGTATCTTGTCCGTTTTGTGGAATCCATTTGTATTTCTATCAGCCATTTTGTTTGCCTTGTGCTACCATGTGCTCCCCATGTGCTCTGTCCTACCTTCCTGTTAACTGCTCTTGAAATCTGCCTAGAGACAAGATATATTTGGCCTTTTCTGCTTCGCATATGCTCAGTTGAGCTTGCAGCTGTCCCCAGTCTGTAACTGTCAGGATGTGTCCAACAGAATTAGCAAACTGTTAGCTCCTCCCACTTGTTGCCTCTACACTTTCTGTATGACCTTAAATGTACCTACAACCAGCATTTTTGTATTTGTACCGCCTTCATTTGAGCCCCTGTGTGGGTATTAAAGGACCAAGCTCCTTCCATTCAGTGTGGGACTTCATTCATTACCGAAGGGTGCTGTGTGAATGTAGTTTCACCTCATGAGGTTTAATAAACTCTGTCTTTTCTATTCCAGTTTCTGTGCCAACTTCTTCCTATTGGTCTGAGGACTCTGTGCAGAGAAGGGATAACCCCCAGCACTGGTAGGCCTTACTGAGGCTTACCACCATACACATACTCCTGAAGTTAGCACTGGGTCTTTCAAAATGCAACCCAGAGTCATCCATGTATTATACCATTCACAGGCTAACATACACACAGCATTTACATACCACCATACTCGTGCTGCGCAGCAATGCATACTAATGATGTAGACTAAGGGTGAACCTCAGCAAAACTTTACATGAGTGAGCCTATAGGCCTCACTTCAGTGACACAGGTATAAAGTCCTGTTCACTACTACTGTTCACTACATGATATGCTCCCACCACTACACTTGTGTTACTTAACTCCTGGTAAAGGCAGTAACCTTTCACCACTCTAAGGGTAGCACTTTGGATGCCCCTACTGGTGAGACAAGCCTATTTCATGGCAGAAATGCATAATCTGTGTTTGTGCGTGACAACAAAAATCAGCGCCAGAGTTCCAGGTATGGTTGCTGTTGGGGCATGATAGATTGTAATTTTCCTGTTACAGAATGTCCTAATGATGTTGTGACTATGTTAGCCTAATGTGTCTAACCAATACGCAGTTACAGCCTATTATTCATGTGCTGCAACCCACTGAGCTATTTTTGTAATATGCAAGCTTCAGTTGGATAGAATTGTTTCTGTAATGGTTAAGCTTTTGTCTTATTTTTGCCTTCTAAGTTAGAAGACTTGCTGTAGTACATTGCCTTCTATCTGTTAGGTTCCCATTATTGATATTTTTGTATACTTTCCTATAAGAGAGAGAAGCTTGTCTATGGCAGACATATTTCTGATGCTGACATTTGCTCTGCAGCTCCAATGTCTCATGGTACAGTTTTCCCCCCTCCCTTATGAGCAAAAAGTCCCTGTTTCAGCATTTCTTGCCTCAAGTTAGTTTTGCAGAAATGTTTCCATGCCCTGGAGTAGCAGAGCTTCGGCTCTGTGGCCTTGAGGGGTGATAACAGTGTTGCCTTCGCAGGTGCAGATGCCTCATGTATGAGTTCATTGTTCACCCTCTGCTGAGCCCAGTACTTTTCCAGTCTGAGCGTGGTTTTACTCTGCCATGCTATGTGATAATGTATTGCTGATTTGTGTGTGAACATTTACACGGATAGCCGCTATTCTTTTGGAGTGGTTCATGATTTTGGCCTACTCTGGAAGGAAAGAGGCTTCTTTACATCCCACGGGATGCAGATAATGCACAGAGAATTAGTACATAATCTCTTCACTGTACTTACATACCCAAAGAGAGTTGCTATTATGAAGTGTAGCGCACACAAGAAAATCATTGACAAAATAGGACAAGGCAATGCCTTTGCAGATCGCGTAGCTCAGGAGATTGCGATGCAGCGAAGCTCTACATCCATGTACGTAGTGAAATCACAAGGTGAGCGTTGGCATGATGCTAGAGAGGAAGTATTGGATATACAGAGATCTGCCTCTGTGGAAGAACTTGAGCAATGGTCTGAAGTAGGAATGTTAGGCGATGAGGGCTGTTGGCGTAACAAAGAAATTAATACGTGGAAATTGCCTGCAGGCTATTTACAACCTATGGTTCAAATGGATAGATATGGTGTTTGTTAGCTTTTGTGGTGTGACAACGGAACTCATTTTATTGGGCAAGTTGTTGAGCATGTCCTGAAAGGATTAGGGATCAAACAGAAATTCCATACAGTCTTCCACCCGCAATCAGCAGGATTAGTGGAGAGGTAGAACGTTACTTTGAAATTGAAGTTAGCGAAAATACTGGCTTTCAAGTCTTTGAAGTGGCCGGATGCACTGGCCTTGGCATTGTTGTCCATAAGATCAGTGCCACATTCACGATCTGGCCTTTCCCCATATGAAGTAGTCTTTGGGAGATCAATGAACATTTGGGGAGTTCCTAAGCCACGCCCCATACATGATGTTCCTTGTGTTCTGTTGAATGATTATTTGGCAAAGTTAACCGGCAGTTTGATCTCTATTCATCAACAGGTTCGAGAAGCTCTTCCTGACAGATCTACAGGTGAGGCCCACGAACTCCGTCCTGGCGACCACGTGATGGTCAAAGTCTTCAACAGATCAAACAGCTTGGAACCGAGGTGGCGAGGACCAGAGCAGGTGCTCCTTGCAACATGGACAGCAGTTCTAGTGACGAACAAGAAGAACTGGGTCCATAGCACACACTGCAAACGTGTGTCGCCTGCCTTAGTGGAATCTTCTGTGCTGACTGACCATTGATAGATTCTGGAGACGAAGAAAGGTCAAGCTATCTCACCTGACAAATCTGCAGAAACTTCCCGGACCACATGATCACTGGAGAATCCCGATTTCAGCTGAGACCAAGGAAAGAATCTGGTTTGCCAAAAAAGACTGGTGGAGCTACTGCCCTGGGTTAGTGAAACAGAACGCCGATGTGGCAAGGAAGGGGATCAGTCCTGCGTAGTGTAGTGACACCCGTCTTGGCCCGTGGTGAAGAAATCAATGACTGCCCAGGGAGAAGAGCTCCAACGATTGTTTTTCACTGAGTTTTTAGAAAGATCAATTATCGCTGTTGCTGAAATGATTAAAAAAAGAATCATTTGTGCTGTAGGGGTTGTTGTTGCTCTGGTGGTTATGGCAATAATCACCTGATTTGTTGAGAAAGTGGCTCCTGTTCGACAGCTTTTCGTTGCCACTACTCCAGCTTCAGTGGAACATCAGTATTTTACGCTTCCCTACCATGAGCAGGAGCATCGACAATCTTACTTAAATAACACATTCATCCAGATGTTGCATCATACACACAATCCCACGAATTCCACCAACTGTTGGGTGTGTGGGATGATACCTGCACATCTCACGAAAGGAGGAACACCTTTTATTCCTCCTCCATTTTCTCATAATGGTTCTTGTCAATCTTGGTTGCGCTTTTGTTCGCATCTTGAAGACGTCCAGTAGGCAGGCTTCTTTTTCGCCTAAATAAAGTATGCTACCAAGATAAAAAATGGTTATCCTCGAGCCAAAGGGACCAAATGGGAATGGGAATAATATCAACTAGACAATATTTCAACACCATGTGTTTTCATAAATATGAAAACTTTTGCCAGCAATGAACAATTTGTGATTTCTGTTACCAGAGCCAAAGCAGATCTATGTATAAGCTTTATTGGGAGAACTCTTATTGGTAACAGTAAATGTACTGTAATTCTGACTATTGAAGGTGTTGATAGCAGTAGCTTTATAGCCTTACATAATACCTATTTTATCTGTGGTAGACAAGGATATTATCAACTACCTGCTGGGTGGTCAGGTGTGTGCTATGTGTCCTTTCTATTGCCCCCTATATTTCTGGCACCTGCATCATATCATCCGGACCTTAAATTGTTCGACGATATCTCTAGAAATAGATACAAAAGGACAATAAGTGCTGACGAAGTAGACCAAACTGACACTACTCAGCAACAATATCTCGATTTTAATTTAGGTTTGTTCTTCTTTGTGGGTGCTGCATTAAATAGTACGAAAATAAGACGATTGACTAGAGTTGTGGAAGCTGTTACCAATCAGACAGCTACGGCACTTGGGAACATTACAGAGGAACTGCAAATTGAAAGGATTTTAGCACTCCAAAATTGCATGGTACTAGATGTGATTTTGGCTGATTGAGGTGGTGCATGTTGCATCATCGGTAGCAGTTGCTGTGTGTTTATACCAGATCACTCACCTTCAGTATATGATGCAATCTCAAAACTGCATAAAATTGCTGCAGAAATTTACACAGAGACTTACATGGATATTTTCGAACTGGATATGGACACTCTTTATTACTTGGGGCTGGAAGCAACTGACTATTCTATGTATACTACTGGTGATACTATTTACATGCTGTACTTGTATACATTGTGGTCCTATGCTTTGCTCCATGTGTATCACTGCTTGTACACCTGCCAAAAGAAATATTGCAGAAATAAAAGCACAGCAAATGTTAAATAAAGAAGTAGCTGCGATGATGAGCATCAATGTACAGGATACGTATCTAGATTACCCCAGAAAAAAAAAATTCTTCAGCTAATGCTGAAAGGGTCGTCTATTTTAATTTGGCAGCAATTAGGTTAAGCATTAGCAGAAGACATCCTGTATTTAGAGAGTATCTTGTCCGTTTTGTGGAATCCATTTGTATTTCTATCAGCCATTTTGTTTGTCTTGTGCTACCATGTGCTCCCCATGTGCTCTGTCCTACCTTCCTGTTAACTGCTCTTGAAATCTGCCTAGAGACAAGATATATTTGGCCTTTTCTGCTTCGCATATGCTCAGTTGAGCTTGCAGCTGTCCCCAGTCTGTAACTGTCAGGATGTGTCCAACAGAATTAGCAAACTGTTAGCTCCTCCCACTTGTTGCCTCTACACTTTCTGTATGACCTTAAATGTACCTACAACCAGCATTTTTGTATTTGTACCGCCTTCATTTGAGCCCCTGTGTGGGTATTAAAGGACCAAGCTCCTTCCATTCAGTGTGGTACTTCATTCATTACCGAAGGGTGCTGTGTGAATGTAGTTTCACCTCATGAGGTTTAATAAACTCTGTCTTTTCTATTCCAGTTTCTGTGCCAACTTCTTCCTATTGCTCTGAGGACTCTGTGCAGAGAAGGGATAACCCCCAGCACTGGTAGGCCTTACTGAGGCTTACCACCATACACATACTCCTCAAGTTAGCACTGGGTCTTTCAAAATGCAGCCCAGATTCATCCATGTATTATACCATTCACAGGCTAACATACACACAGCATTTACATACCACCATACTCGTGCTGCGCAGCACTGCATACTAATGATGTAGACTAAGGGTGAACCTCAGCAAAACTTTACATGAGTGAGCCTATAGGCCTCACTTCAGTGACACAGGTATAAAGTCCTGTTCACTACTACTGTTCACTACATGATATGCTCCCACCACTGCACTTGTGTTACTTAACTCCTGGTAAAGGCAGTAACCTTTCACCACTCTAAGGGTAGCACTTTGGATGCCCCTACTGGTGAGACAAGCCTATTTCATGGCAGAAATGCATAATCTGTGTTTGTGCGTGACAACAAAAATCAGCGCCAGAGTTCCAGGTATGGTTGCTGTTGGGGCATGATAGATTGTAATTTTCCTGTTACAGAATGTCCCAATGATGTTGTGAATATGTTAGCCTAATGTGTCTAACCAATACGCAGTTACAGCCTATTATTCATGTGCTGCAACCCACTGAGCTATTTTTGTAATATGCAAGCTTCAGTTGGATAGAATTGTTTCTGTAATGGTTAAGCTTTTGTCTTATTTTTGCCTTCTAAGTTAGAAGACTTGTTGTAGTACATTGCCTTCTATCTGTTAGGATCCCATTATTGATATTTTTGTATACTTTCCTATAAGAGAGAGAAGCTTGTCTATGGCAGACAGATTTCTGATGCTGACATTTGCTCTGCAGCTCCAATGTCTCATGGTACAGTTTTCCCCCCTCCCTTATGAGCAGAAAGTCCCTGTTTCAGCATTTCTTGCCTCGAGTTAGTTTTGCAGAAATGTTTCCATGCCCTGGAGTAGCAGAGCTTCGGCTCTGTGGCCTTGAGGGGTGATAACAGTGTTGCCTTCGCAGGTGTAGATGCCTCATGTATGAGTTCATTGTTCACCCTCTGCTGAGCCCAGTACTTTTCCAGTCTGAGCGTGGTTTTACTCTGCCATGCTATGTGATAATGTATTGCTGTGATGAGAGGTGTCAGTCCTCTCGATACACGGTGTAGACCTGACAGGGCCCATCTGCAGATGAATTTTATGGCCAATAAAATATATTTCTAATTCTTCTCCACTGCCTGGCTAGCTTATTATATGAGAATGATAGATAAGTGAGGTAAGTCGCTCAGGTGGATTTGAGCCACTCTTATCAGGCACTCAGGTCAGAGGTGCACATCCATAACCATGTGAGGGACCTTCCATGCAAGCAAAGTTTCTTTGAGGGATTTGAACATGTCTTCAAGAGTTAGGGCTTTGAAGGATGACCACGCAGGATTACACAAAAAGGGGAGAGCGTAAAAGTAGAAGGCTTAGAGCTGTCAATGTGCTGTCAGATCTCCTGTATTTGAGCACTGACAAAGAGGTTGATGGCATTGTACTTGTCAGTGGAGTGTGGATAGGAGGGTCAGGCAGAGGATTGATGCAGTGCTTTTCTGTTTAAGTAACATTCTGCATTTGTTCATTGGTGGTGTACAATTACATAGGTAAACAAAGACCCTCAGACAGACTTGCGCTCACTTAAACACAACACTCGTTTACAATTGCAAACACATGATAAACAAAATCATCACAAGCAATTACAAACATTCATGCATCAGTAATATTTGTTTCTGAACTTTCCTTCTGTATATGTAGATAGCATTTTTGAGGTGAACAACTTACTTATGTGTATTTTCAAGGACATTTTTCTTAATATTATGTTATTATAGCACTGAAAAACGTGTTTCAAAAGTCCAGAGAGTGATTGCAGAAGCAGCCACGGCCCATGGAGGGAGTTACTGTGAGGCAGAAAGGCACAGCGGGGGAGGGGCATGGTGGGGGGTGCTAAAAACCAGAATACGGATAATTGGAGGTAAATAAACAATGTAATACATACAACTAATTTTGTAGCGCGTACTGCATCGCATTTTGCGATGCAGGGCGCGCTACGAAATTCGGTGTATTTATTAAATTGTTTACTTACCTCCAATAATCCATATTCCGGTTTTTAGCATCCCCCACCATGTCCCTTCCCCGCCCCGCCTTCCTGCCCCACGGTAACTCCCTCCACGGGCCGCGGCTGTGCAGTAGATGCAATGTTCGGCCAGACCTCTGGGCTGCCCACTGGTAGGGAGCCCTGTGGGAAGTTCTACTACTAGCCCCATCACAAGTGGTCCTGGAAAACCAAGAATCACCAATTCCAGGGAATTTGCTAGTTCTGGAATTCTGAATTACCACACTATTTTGAGGTTTTTTTCTTAGGAGTGGAAAATTACTGAAGACATGGATGTTTCTTCAATGGTTTCTGAATGTTTTTACAACACTGGGCAGTTTTCTCCACTATAGCTAAAATCACTTACAAGAGCTAACTGCATTTCAAGTATCTCTGCAAGAAGGCCCACATGCTTTCATTGATTTACATTGTTCCAACCTCTGAAACTCACCTGGCTGCTACCTGAAATATCTGTGAAACACTGTTTTTCATGCCAGCAGCTCATTCAGCTTTTTGTTCGTTTTTTGGTTTTGTGTTTTTTTTCCTGTGAGCTTGTTGTACCCACCCCTGAATCTCGAGAACGTATGCATTCCTTACTGTCCAGACCTATGCCCCATAGCCTTTGCCTTTTTCCCACTACCAGCTCACATAATTTACCTCCTGGATCAAAAGTTGCACACCAAACTTTGTCCACGTTAAAAAACGCTTGACTGAAATGTAGCCCCAACCAATTGACAGTGACTGAGACTTTTGGAAGCATTCCACCCATCACTATTGTGTTTTACTCGGCGCAGTTCTCTAAGTGCAACTGGTATGATGAGACGTGGTTCTTGTGCTTGCTGTGCCACAGAACTAAAACTATACTCCACTAATGGTGCCTTACTAGGTCAAAAACATTCTTGGTTTGCTTGAGTTCCGGTTAGGAGGAGATCTGGCCCGGCAGTTTTGGGTGGACCTTTCCTGTCAGAGTACGCTGACTGGCATATAGCGGGCCTCTGTCTGAGATGCCAGAGTTGGTGAAAAATGATGGACCGGCCTGCAGCCTGAGCAATCACCAGAGGCAAAGACTTTAGCTAGCCTTTTACCAATCACATTTGTTTTTTCCATAATCCACGTAATCATATGTATAAAGTTTGTATTATAATAAAAAGGAGGAATGTTATCTGATTTTGGGTGCACATATAATCCAGTAGCATCATTTGAATCCCAAGTAGGTTGTAAGATTGCTTTCAAGCAATCTTACAAAGCTTTGATGTGGGTTTTTATATTATTCACTAGATGAAAGAGCAATTTTAATGCCTGGAGGTGTGTGTGACCACGATTCAGGTGTCATTCCACATACCGTTCTATGCTTTTTTGGTTTTATCTGTTTTGTGTGACAAACATGCAAACATCAACATTCCTGTCAGCAACAGGCAAAATGTAACAGCCTGACTGCCTGTCATCTTTCTTCTTCTCTCTGACAGTTGTCTGACATATGAAATTAGCAAAATGAAAGAAAAGTCTTTACACTTTATGTTAGATTATGTGGGACTGAGCCAAATGCAAAAAGGAAGACAGAAATGTTGATAGATGTTTATATGTCAGAATGTGCTAACCAAAATATGGTCTAACATAAATATTGTGGCCCAAATATAATTCCCCAAAAATATTAACTCCATTTGCTGTAGATTTTCTATCACAAAATTCAGTGGAGCCATATTTCTGTAAATGATATTCCGGACAGTAAATTATTGTCCGACGTTATATGAGCCAAGATACTCTGGTTCACTAATTGAGCATTGCTTATGTACTGAAGGATAGAAACATTGACAGAATTTGCCAGATTTATCAGATGATGAAGGAAGGAGTTTGAATGAATATGAAATGCGAAAAACATAGATTTACATTATCTATCAATCCTTGAGAAGTGAAACTTTTAGATAAAAGCTCAAAGAAAGTATGGCAGTGTGGAAGAGTATGTGACAGAATTGAGATATGTGGCATCATCACGTAAGGTCGGAGATCAAATAGAGTAGGATTTTGAATCAGTAATTGGTATTTTGAAAAAGTGAAACAATAACATAGGAACAGTGGTCAAAGGATGATTCCCCTACTGAATGAAGTGTTCATTGTTTCTCAGAAGGTAGAACACACTACGCTATAACTTATGTTGAGAAAATTAAGATGGAATGAGAGATGGGCCCTGCTATTCAGGTTGTGAACAGTAAAACAAAATGGAGAAATCATGTGAGAAAAGATCATAGATTCAATAGTCCTTGTTTCAGTGGAATAATTGGGCAGTGAGGGTGAGAAAATAGGCAAGTTGTTATTTTTTAAGTTTTCTGTAGACGTGCTGATTGATTTGTGCTACAGATTTACTATTGTTTCGCCGAGAGTATGTGAAAGCAAGTTATGTTATGTTATGTTATGAGTTTGTTGAAGCGCGACAGCTGCCCCAGCAACGGGGCGTCCCGGCGCTGAGAAACCACAGCATAACCTACTGAGAGGGGGGGGGGGTCAAGGGTTTAAGGCAGTGGGAACAGGTGAGTTTTTATTGCCTTGCGGAAAGCGGATAGATTGTCAAGGCGGCGGATGTTCGGGGGAAGGGAGTTCCAGAGCTTTGCCCCTAAAACTCTAAAGGAGCGACCCCCGACACGGCAGAGTTTCGTGCGGGAACCACTACTAGATGTTGACCCAGGGAGCGCAAGTTCCGCTGGGGGGTGTAGGGTGTTAGAAGCGGGCGGAGGTGTTCAGGGCCATCGGTCTTGAGGATTTTAAAGGCAGTGGTAAGGGCCTTAAATTGGATTCGGGCTTCCACTGGGAGCCAGTGGAGTCTCCGTATGGTGGCTCTAGCAGAGCATCTTCTTGGAAGGCCAACAATAGCTCTGGCCGCAGAATTCTGAATTCTGAAGTATAAACATAAAGTTCAGTTAGAGATTGGGCAATAAACCAAGATGTGTTGATGGTCACTTTACTAAACTGAAGTGATTCTTTGTGATAAGCATTACATCTTCAGAAAGTACATTGTAGAAAATGTTTGTGTCTCAGCAGGGCAGGCTTTAGCACTGGTGGCGCCAAGTGCAATATTTATTTTTGACGCCCCCACATCCCATGACCACTTCCTTAAATTCCCTCACTATGACCGGACATAAGTGCCCCTCATCTCTCCAATCACAAGTTATTGCTAAACACAGTGCCCCCCTATGAGGCCAGCGCCCAGTGAGACCGTACTGGTTGCACTGCCCTAAAGCCGGGTTTGTGTCTCAGTAAAGGGTGTTATTATTTTGAGTTGGCTACATCAGAAGCTATTAGGAATAAAATGAGATCTGAATCCTGATCCACTAGTGCAGGTCATTCAAACAGATGAAGCATAGGTTAATTTCAGAGCAACGAGGCAGTTTAAGGACGACATCCATAACATACATTTGAAATTTCGGCCCCAGATCTGTGGTAAGCAGGTTGTGTAAGCTTCCCATTTGTATATGTAAGGCAGTGGGAATGAGCCTGAGCCAGTCAAAACACAAAATAGTTAACTCCAGTAGGTTTAGCAAGGAAACCTGGAAAATACTTTATAAGTGCTTGTGTGCATATAATTCAGGTAATTCAACGTGTGGTACTGAATAGATTTCCGTTACAAACATAAGGAAAATAGTTACCTTTCTTCATGGGCATACACTTTTTTTTTTACTACTGTTGACTTGACATCCGCGTACCACCAAATATGCTTACTTGGGGACTCTAAATATTAAATGGCATTGTAAGAACAATGATGGATTCAACACAGATTTGTGACTTGGGGTGAGTGTCTGAAAAGTTTCAGCACTCTGTTCATCATCTCCTTTTGTTTGCTTTGGTCGCCCTAAGTTGGCAGGGTTTGCCAAGATGTTGGTCCCTTGCTCACTTTGCCACTGGATTTAAGCAAACCTGGCTGATGAGGGGTGTTTCCCCGAAACCTCTCCGAGGATGTTTCCAGTCCAGGAAAGACCTAGCTTGGCAGTTCGGCCGGACTGTTCCCATGAGGCATCAAGGGCATGTTTTTCTCTCAAGTGTATACAGTAACAGGCTTCCACTAAGGGCCCACAGCTCGACGTCTTTGCTCCACTTGTTTAAGGAAAGATGAGACTGGGCTGTCCAGTGCACCACAAAGCGTCTGTTAGCTAAAATCAATGCCAAAATAGAAAACATGCTTGCAGCTTTTTTATGTTTTGCTCTTTTAGAAGTCCTCAGGAGGCAGGCTTTAGATTTATTGAATTTCTGCACTATTGAGTAAATCATAAAGACAGCCTGTTGCATCTTTCCAAAATAGCTTTCAATCGCCACGCCATGTGAAAAAACATCAGCAGTATTGAATCTACGAAAAGGTATATTAGTAGCTCCTCTAAAAATGATTAAACGTTTTACAGTGATGAATATCCTATGTAAATAATTACACTAAGAGTATATAAATCGCATATTACCAGAGACTAAGCATGTGTAGCTCATAATTTTGTCCCAATCTTTGTCAGTTGTCTTGGCTTATTTAGGCTCTGTTCCTATGTTTCTTCAAGGCATAGTAACTGGAATTTGACAGACCCAGTAATGATTTATACAACCAATAGATGGAATGTTGAATATTTCCCATTGAAAAAAGCAACATGAGTACGCCGTGTGTAGGAGGTCTAGTAAGGCCCGTTCGTTCCTCATTTCTGTTGAAAAGAATGAACGAGAGCGGCATACTTCATAAATTGTGTTAAAGAGAAATTCCTGTGTGCCACCATTTGAGCCAAAGGCATCACACGCTGTCCACAGACATGTCACCCACTGTCAAGAATCGAAAGTCAGTCTGAAAGAGTCCATCTAGACAAGCAGATGCAATGTGAAATCTCAAAGCATCTGGGAAACCAGCCAATGGTATCGTAGTAGCATATAAAGAAGATAAATTGGTAATACGAACTACTCTAGACATCCCTAGTGCTAGGCAGAAGTTAATAGAGTTTGCATGTCTGGAGCCCCTGGGATTTTTAAGACCAAATAAATAATTCGGTCAGAGTTTTGATGGCTTGATTTAAATTAACATGTACAGAGCTAGATAGGAATTTGTAAATATTGTTGCTGTTGTACTATAGTTAGGCTTTCCTGTTTTCAGTTTCTATTTTTTGGTAAATTCTGATGGGGGTTTTGCAGTGTTTTCAAGTGATTTCAATACCTTAAAAAACAGTGGTTATCCAGTGGTTACACATTTTTGCGCCATTAAAAACAACAAAAACAGTGTTTTTCCAGGGATTATGAAAAGAACTGATAGTGCATGGTATATAGACAGTATACATACAGTAAATCTGAGTTCCACATACATTTTTACAAATCAAACGTATTATAGTACACCATACAAAACCATACAATACTTCTTCAGTGAATCAAAACAGCCAATACACAATTTGCTAAATCTGGCCACTTACATAGCTTTCCATGCTAATACTGGTGCACCTGAAGATTGGGACAGGTTCTACAACAAATTATTTGAACTGGATCGCCCCTCAGAGTTATTGAAGTGGTCAGAATTGAAACAGCACTTTTTAAAGTCTGGAGAAAATGCCCCTTTATGGAAGGGATATACAAGTTGTGCAGTGTACCACGGTGAGGCTTCATTGACTGCAAATGCCATGGATGGTGAAGGTACATTTCTATGCATCATTGCAAGCCATTTCTCATACATTGGAAAATAAAATTTCTTAAATTGCTCTTCAACATTTCTTAGCTTACCAAGTGGCAAGAACTCTAACATGGAACATGTTGCAGTGCCAAAGTCACTAAAAGTGTTGCCCAGCCTACTCTCAAGGAGATGTTTCACCTTTACACCAATTATGCTGAACACTTCGTAGACAATAGTGTTTTCAGACCTTAGTTTTTTTATTATGTCCACTACAGCAGTCATGTTTTCCTGTAATAATCTAAGAATGGAATAGCGTGTACTTTTTTTCACATCACTATCAATATTCAACCGAAGATCCACACATTTCTTGCCTTTGGCATCATCACTCAGCAAAAATTCTGTAAACGGTTTCCATATAGATAATATAGCATTCACGGCCTTTAGGACTTCAGCTAAATGACACGGTTGTGATGACTCTTTCTTTGATGCCACACAAAGCAGAAATTGAGAAATATTAGCAATTTAGTTCCAACGCATATCAAAAAAGTGCACCAGAATAAAAAGTCACCAGGATTCTTCATTAATTTTGAAGATTGTAAAGAAGCTTTCAGCATACCATCTAGCAAGTGGCAAGGATCTCTTACAGGGAAGCAGTTCAGCTCAGGTATCGATTTTGGCAGGTCATCACACAAATATTTCATATACGTAGCTGAATCATAGCAAATGCAAACAATATCACGCCAATCTTTGCTAAACTTGGTAAGACCTTTCAGCATTTCATGTGACCCTGAGTGCCATGTTTTCCAAAAGTCTGGTGTCATGTTTTCACCATTATCCCAGATGCTTGGTGACAGCAGTCTTTTTACATATACCTGTCACTACACCTGGCATTACATTTTTAAAGCCTGAGGTGTTTGGCATAGGCCTGGGCAGTGAACTCTGTTCTGTTCACAGTTTGCAGAGTTTTCTGCACTCTGTGCTCTGCGGAGATCGTTGAGTTCAGAAAACTCTGAGTGCAGCAGAGTTTTTTCCCACCTCGCGCTCGCGAATGGTAAGTGGCTGAGCAGGAGCTGCCGCTCGAGTAGAATTTCTACCCGAGCTGCAAGAATATCAGCGCGAACAGCAGTTTGCACTGCACTCTGCCACTTGCGGAACTCTGCAGAGTTTTTTTGTCACTTCTGTGTAGTGAAACACCGCGTACTACACCCAGGCCTGGTTTGGCAATTCACCTACTATCAATACTGACTCGCTAGAAAAAGGGGCTGATGTATCAAGGGGTTTTACCCGTTCTTTGTGAATAAATGTTATGGAACATGTTGGGAAAGATTCTTATGAAACCTATAAATAAAAGAGTCAAAAGTAGCCAAAAATTCAAATATGATGGTATTTCCTGATTCTCTACAGTTTATAAATTAATTAAACAATACCTAAAACATGCTTCTAAACACTGCATCTTTAGACCAAAGACCACAAAACCTAAAAAATCAAAAGGAAGAAGAAACAATATTTTAATTACATCCCTAAACAAAACTCAACTTGCTGCTACCTTGTATAACAAAGATACAATGTATTGGCCCCTTTGGGAAGTAATACAAATTACTATTTTACTTTATTTTTCCTTTCTTTGAATGTCATTTAGCGGCATATTTACAACAAAAGTGATGGAGCGCGGGTTAGCTCCAAAAAGCTAACCCGCGCTCTTTCACTTTAGAATCACAAGGATGCACCGTATTTACAATAATACAGTGCACTCCTGCGTTTCTAACTGTGCAGGCTCTAAATTGACCTAGTGCCAAACAGGCACCCTCTCACTGTAGTGAAAGGGTGCTTGTGTTGGGCAAATGACTGTTTATGTGCAGGGAGGTGTCCCTTCCTGCACAAAAACAATCCAAAATTGCGTTTTGAAATTCCTTTGTGTGCTGCATTGTGCAGCACATATACAAGTTGCAAATCGTCATTTTTTTTAATGATTCTTTGTATGCATGAAAAGATACTTTCCTGTATATAAACAATCATTCCTGGTCACTTTTGGCTGTTGCAGCTTTATGAAAAATCCTGATATCATTCAAAAATCCTGCTACCACATAGTCAGGACGGACTGTTTCTTAATTGACTGCGGTGTTTGCAATATCCGAACACTTTATCGCTCCCCTGTTTCAGAGAGGTCAAGTGACACTAGTACACCTCGTGCTTTTGAACTGAGGTATTCACGTAGATATTTATCCACTTTAAGATGGCCGCCGTATTTACAGATGATCATTACGTGCTTTGTGACGTTTGTGACGTTTGCGTCGTGCACGTCAGTCAGGCTAATTACGCAAGTCTTGGTACTTAATGACGAGGTACCACGCCGGGAAACTCTGGGAGTCCCATAAGCGGTATAATGTAGATAGAGGCTACACAAGTATAGTGGGTGTTCTACCCTGGAAGAAGGGACTTAATATGCCGGTTTTGGCCTCCGGCAGCTCACTCGTATTTTCCTTTTATTTGTATTTTTCCATTTCGCTAACTACAGTTTAATAGCAGGCCAAACAAATGAGATTTACTCTTTCTTCATGATGAGTGCAGCACCGTGAATTGGCACGGGCGCACAACAACTCCAAATTATACGGGAACACAACATCAGTTAGGGTAAGCAGTCAAAAAATATGCTGCACTTCCAGCACAGGGTACTGGTGAATAAATTAGAACTTGATGAATATTTACACTGTTTCCCCACAGATTGTCCTCACAGTGGCTTTGTTAATTTTATTTGAACAAGGAGATCTCCATTACCCACAGAGACATTTTAAGGACACAAGGAGCCATAGTCAGCATCGATACCTTATGATTGATAATAGATGGTGAGTGTTTGTGCTGTCGAGCCACCTATGCAATCACCATTATTGGAACTACAATTGGTTATTTCTAAATATAATTTACCCACAGATAATCAATTGAATGCAGTGACTTTTTAGAATTTGGAGTCTTCTGGCCAGTCACAACACTCCTACCACAATTGGAGGAGTCTACTCAGTTCCATGTTTGGAATACAGGGGTAAGTAACCCTTAGGCAATTCAGTATGCCCCACATTGTAACTTGCACACACAGTTCAAATATACGTTCTTTCTCTTTTTTGGTGTATAGGCTTACAATTTTTTATTCGTCCTGAGGAAGGCCCTATTTGATGATCCTTAATCACACTGCCATGCGGGTCAAAACGTCAACATAACATTTCTATAATGTCCTGAATCTCTGTAACCATACATTTAGAGATACTTTAGGTTACTGCTGAAATTCAAAAGGGGGTACAGACCTACTAGAGTTTGTTTGTGTTATTTTGTTTGTGTATGGATTAGATGGTTTATTTCACTATTTGTCACATGAGTCACTATTTCTATGTTGTCATTATGTTATTTGTAATTGAGTTACATTTGTCAGCCCATTCAATATTAAAAATGTCGAAACTTTTTCTAAAAATTATTTTTTGATATGAAAATGATTGTCCTGATTAAAAGAAAATAACGGACATATGTTGATTCCTGTTGTGTGCAGTTCTTAGGTAAACTACAGTACCACATATAACTGCTTTAGCCATAATATTTTCATTTTGTTTAAAGAAAAATACTTTTTGGTTCAAACCAATGGAGCCTTTTGTAGTGCATAGCTTGAATCCAGTGGCACAGTGTACCCGGGACCCACATCTGGGCATACCCGGCGCACATAGGGCGAGAAAGCAAAAGACACACAGATGATTGACGGAATGCAGAGCAAATCCAACATGCTCCCCCAGTCAATACATCTGGGTTAAATCCATTGTTCTTTTGCTCAACATGCCACCCTAGTTTAGACCCAACCATATGCAAATCAGTCTTGACCCTGTGCCCCATGAGTCAAGGGTCCTGCCTGGACCTGAAACAAGCATCCTGGGACCGGTTTCGGGGCATCACCCCTCATCAACCAGGCTAGCTTGAATCCAGTGGCACAGTGAGCCCGGGACCCACGTCTGGGCATACCCGGCACACTTAGGGCGTTGAAAGCAAAAGACACACAGATGATGGACGGAATGCAGAGCAAATCAAACATTATCCCACAGTCAATAGATCTTTGTTAAATCCATTGTTCTTTTGCTCACCATTCTGCCCCAAATTAGACCCAGCCATATGCAAATCAGTCTTGACCCTTTACAACGCAAATGCCATTGTAACTCATACCTTTAGCACGCATATTTTTCAATGTAGATGCCTTTACCACACATGCCTTTACAACAAAACAATTTTAAAAGCATGGATGATACAATCATGTGCGTGGTAAAGGTTTCCCTGAACCCTGTCTTAAACCCTCATCCTGATCCTTGGTGCACCCCATCCCTGGCCCCCAACCATTCTAAAAAAATACCCTTCCCTAGACCTTAAGACCCTTAAACCCTATCCCAACGTGACTCTCCCATTGTTGAAACCCTAAAGCCCTACCTCTAAGTGACCCCCCTAGCCCCCAGCCCTTTCCATACCCTAAATCCCAAAACTTTATCACTGAAAGTCCTCCTCTGGCCCCCAGCCACCTTAAACCACTACTCCTGCGAGTCCCCCAGTCATTTACCTACCCTAAAACACTAGCCCTGTGGGACCCCTCTGGCCCCCAGCCCTTTCCCTATCCTAATCTCTAAAACACTACCTCTGTTTGACCTCCACTGCCCCCTGGTGCCTAAAATAGTAGCCTCCCCCCAGGTCCAGCCCCCATTCCTCTCTCCTTGCGGCTCGTGTAGTCAGCTCATCTGAGGGGGGCGGTGTACATTATTGAGAGGAAGCAGAAGAGTCTCTCTGTTTCCTCTAAGGCATATACATATATTTTTTTACTGCACATATGCCTTTACCATACATACCTTTACTAAGAAATTCGTTGTACAGGCATATGTGCTAAAAGTATATGGGAACACAACATCAGTTAGGGTAAGCAGTCAAAAATATGCTGCACTTCCAGCACAGGGCACTGGTGAATAAATTAGAACTTGATGAATATTTACACTGTTTCCCCACAGATTGTCCACACAGTGGCTTTGTTAATTTTATTTGAACAAGGAGATCTCCATTACCCACAGAGACATTTTAAGGACACAAGGAGCCATAGTCAGCATCGATACCTTATGATTGATAATAGATGGTGAGTGTTTGTGCTGTCGAGCCACCTATGCAATCACCATTATTGGAACTACAATTGGTTATTTCTAAATATAATTTACCCACAGATAATCAATTGAATGCAGTGACTTTTTAGAATTTGGAGTCTTCTGGCCAGTCACAACACTCCTACCACAATTGGAGGAGTCTACTCAGTTCCATGTTTGGAATACTGGGGTGAGTAACCCTTAGGCAATTCAGTATGCCCCACATTGTAACTTGCACACACAGTTCAAATATACGTTCTTTCTCTTTTTTGGTGTATATGCTTACAATTTTTTATTTCTCCTGAGGAAGACCCTATTTTATGATCCTTAATCACACTGCCATGCGGGTCAAAACGTCAACATAACATTTCTATAATGTCCTGAATCTCTGTAACCATACATTTAGATATACTTTAGGTTACTGCTGAAATTCAAAAGGGGGTACAGACCTACTAGAGTTTGTTTGTGTTATTTTGTTTGTGTATGGATTAGATGGTTTATTTCACTATTTGTCACATGAGTCACTAATTCTATGTTGTCATTATGTTATTTGTAATTGAGTTACATTTGTCAGCCCATTCAATATTAAAAATGTCGAAACTTTTTCTAAAAATTATTTTTTGATATGAAAATGATTGTCCTGATTAAAAGAAAATAACGGACATATGTTGATTCCTGTTGTGTGAAGTTCTTAGGTAAACTACAGTACCACGTATAATTGCTTTATCCATAATAATTTCATTTTGTTTAAAGAAAAATATTTTTTGGTTCAAACCAATGGAACCTTTTGTAGTACATAGCTTGAATCCAGTGGCACAGTGTACCCGGGACCCACATCTGGGCATACCCGGCGCACATAGGGCGAGAAAGCAAAAGACACACAGATGATTGACGGAATGCAGAGCAAATCCAACATGCTCCCCCAGTCAATACATCTGGGTTAAATCCATTGTTCTTTTGCTCAACATGCCACCCTAGTTTAGACCCAACCATATGCAAATCAGTCTTGACCCTGTGCCCCATGAGTCAAGGGTCCTGCCTGGACCTGAAACAAGCATCCTGGGACCGGTTTCGGGGCATCACCCCTCATCAACCAGGCTAGCTTGAATCCAGTGCCACAGTGAGCCCGGGACCCACGTCTGGGCCTACCCGGCACACCTAGGGCGTTGAAAGCAAAAGACACACAGATGATGGACGGAATGCAGAGCAAATCAAACATTATCCCACAGTCAATAGATCTTTGTTAAATCCATTGTTCTTTTGCTCACCATTCTGCCCCAAATTAGACCCAGCCATATGCAAATCAGTCTTGACCCTTTACAACGCAAATGCCATTGTAACTCATACCTTTAGCACGCATATTTTTCAATGAAGATGCCTTTACCACACATGCCTTTACAACAAAACAATTTTAAAAGCATGTATGATACAATCATGTGCGTGGTAAAGGTTTCCCTGAACCCTGTCTTAAACCCTCATCCTGATCCCTGTGCACCCCATCCCTGGCCCCCAACCATTCTAAAAAAATACCCTTCCCTAGACCTTAAGACCTACCCCAACGTGACTCTCCTTTGCCTTTCCCATTGTTGAAACCCTAAAGCCCTACCCCTAAGTGACCCCCCTGGCCCCCAGCCCTTTCCATACCCTAAATCCCAAACCTTTATCACTGCAAGTCCTCCTCTGGCCCCCAGCCACCTTAAACCACTACTCCTGCAAGTCCCCCAGTCCTTTCCCTACCCTAAAACACTAGCCCTGTGTGACCCCTCCGGCCCCCAGCCCTTTCCCTATCCTAATCTCTAAAACACTACCTCTGTGTGACCTCCACTGCCCCCTGGTGCCTAAAATAGTAGCCTCCCCCCAGGTCCAGCCCCCGTTCCTCTCTCCTTGCGGCTCGTGTAGTCAGCTCATCTGAGGGGGGCGGTGTACATTATTGTGAGGAAGCAGAAGAGTCTCTCTGTTTCCTCTAACGCATATACATATATTTTTTTACTACACATATGCCTTTACCATACATACCTTTACTAAGAAATTCGTTGTACAGGCATACGTGCTAAAAGTATATGAGAAGTAAAAAAAATGTGTAAAAATTCTGCACGTTGTCAATCAATCAGGGTTTTTTATAGCACAGCTACTCACCCATGAGGGTCTCAAGGCAGACTGGGTGGAGGATCGTACGAAGAGTCAGGTGTTGAGGCCCTTGATGAATTGGTGAGTGCGTGGGTGACCATCTTTCTGGATTCAGTGGGCATCCATCTGACTATCTTTCAAAGCAGGCAGAGCATGTAGAAACAGGCTGAGAAAACTACGTTGATTTGGTGGTTCATGGTGCGAGATGAGTCCAGTATGATACCGAGGTTGTGTGCGTGCTTCGTAGGGATGGGAGAAGGTCCCACAGCAACTAGCCAAGAGGAGTCGTCCCAAGCTGAAGGGGTGGGTCCCAGGGCGTGTACTTTGGTCTTGTCCGAGTTCAACTTGGGGCAGCTGTTTTTCATCTAGGTAGCAACAGCCTTCATTCCACTGTGGAAGTTGGTTCTGGAGGTTGTGGGTTTGTTGGTGAGGGAGAGGATCATCTGGGTGTCGTTGGTGTATGAGATGATGTTGAATTCGTGGCTTCTGACGATGGCTGCGAGGGTGGCCATGTAGACGTTGAAGAGGGTGGGGCTCAGAGACCAGCCCTGGGGCATTCCACAGCTGATCTCTGTGGGTTCTGAGAGGTATGGTGGTAGTCTGACTCGCTACGTCCGGCTAGTGAGGAAGGAGTGAATCCAGTCCAGAGTCTTGACTCGGCATTGTGGAGTCTCATGATTAGAGTTCAGTGGGAGAATGTGTCAGAGGTGGCTGAGAGGTCTTGTAGGTTGAGGGCTCCGGTCTTGCCGTCGAGGAGAGAGCGGATGGGGTCGGTCACGGCGAGGAGTGATGGTGCATGCATTGTAAGGCTTGTGTTGTAATGGCATGCTTGGAAACAGCTGTGTTGTAATGGCTGTTTCCCCCTTATGTCTGTTAAGATGAGGAGATTTTTGTATAAAAGAGAAATCACAAATAAAATAAGTGTCTTTTATTGTTCCTGAGACACCTGGTTGTTTGGGGGAGTCAGAGGTTCAACAGTACCATCAAAGAAATTACACAATTAGCTGAGAGTGTTTCAGAAATTGGGGGGAGGAGTTATGGAAAAGGATTGTTGCTTCCACAGACTGACTCCACATGCACCGCATAGGTAACGCCTTTTAAATTATTAAAAAAGAGGAAACCTAACACCAGTGTGTTCCGAGTTTTGAGGAATTGGAATTAGTGATTAGTGAGCATGAGCATAGATTAGGATTGGGGAAAAGGAATTCTAGAAAAACAGCTGGGAAAAAATGAGATTTGATCATTGAATATCTGTTGCTACTACCTACTCAAATTTGGGGGGTAGAATTATACCCCTATAGGGAAGAATAGGTGGGTCAAATATGCAAAACCATTCGTAGTGACTGAGCTATTCATACAGGCTCTGAAGACTAAGGATGAATGATTATGGAACCTGAGCTAAATTGCCCAATGTAACACATGTATATATGGGATTGGGAAGGATGATGGCCTTTTGACAGTATGTGATGTGGAATGGGTGACATTTACTCACTAGTTCTGTGCAACCTACTACTGTGACAGAAGCCTTGCCTTTTAGAGGAATAACCTTGTGATGGGCATTGGGACCACCGTATTATATCAAGACTTGCAAAATGTAGCAGCTATCCGAATGCCTATCATATAAGATCCTTGTGGTCTATAGCATCCTTGCATCATGATACATAGTTGCTGCAGCTGGGCTCGTTGGAAGTTAGAATCCTTGTAACTTGCTATCCTGAAAAGTCATCATAATATATCAGTGATATCGGAGAAGTATTCTTGCACCGCACTTGCGAAAGGATATACATTTTCACTTTTGTTATTTTCACCGGGATTTATCAGTTAGGATTCTGAACTCTATTTTGCACTTTATTTGTTCACCGAGATTCATGTATTAGGATTATAAATCTGTTGCACTTATATTCAACAGAAGGTATCCGTTAGGATAGCAAACTCTACCTTGGACTTTATTATAACTATAAGAAATCATCCATTTGGGTTAAAAATATAATGACTACTGCTAATTTTTTCATAAGAGAAGTCAGTGTAATCATGTTGGCACAAAATTGTTGTGAGACAAGTATTGTTTGACATATTGATAACATATGAGATCAAGCAACCTGCTGTACATTAAAAGGATATTAAGTCACCAATGGGTTCCAGGAACACATAGAGAAACAAGGCTGAAGGGAGAGACCTTCATAAGGTCATGGAGCTATTATGTGATGTGCAGTATCTTTTCATGGCACAGCGTATTTCATCCCTCATCCATCCCCAAAAATGGTTGTTTGGTGTCTTGCCCTTTCAGGATCATTGCTAGCTGGAAGAATGAAAACAGAATCTATATTGAAAAATTGGGCATAGCAAAAATAATCTAGTATTTTTTGTTAAAAGATATAAGAATCAGTTTAATGTAAGTCCTTTTAAGTGTGGTTCAGGTTGTGTAAAAACATGCAGAGATTCCGTCTTTCATATAACAAGCAATATCATCTGAAATATTGAACATACTGCTATAAACCTCACCTTTCTGCTGATCTCATTTTCTTTTTGGAAAAACATGGCAGTGTAAGAGGATGCTAGGTCTCATTTTCATTGTTTAAACATCAACTGTAATTATCCTCTGTGACTTATATTTCACCTTGGCTACTGGTAAGCATGGGCGTAAAATCCGTTCCGCTCGCGGAATTTGCGGATTTTCGGCAAATTCGCAGTCCGCGAACTCTCGCGAATTTGCTGAAAATTCGCAAATTCGCACGCAGTGGATTTTTGGGCTTGGTGATACAATATTGTGGCGCGCGGCATCCACTTACCGTCATTCAGCTTTTGCAGAGTTATTTTTCTCCATATTTTGCCTGTGCTGCGCCATTTTGGATCTTGCTGCAGGATCCCGCGGGAGTTTGGCGACCGCGATTACATCATCGCGGCTTGCCACCTTGCACAGCACGCATCGCGAGAGTTCGCAATTGCGAACACGTAGATGCGGCTGGCAGCAACAATCTCGCACTCGCGAAATTGCAAAATTTGCAATTCTGCATAAGAAATCCACCAGCAAGCAGCATAAACCTTCTGAAAATGATAATTTTTATCAGAATAACGCCTCAGGTTGACATTTGCCTGCACTTTTTTTTTGCAAGAAGTCCATTTTGGGGGGAGGGGTTGGGGGGGAGAAAGGAAGTGCCCCACAGTCTCCAACTTCCTGTTGCTGTCCAGCAGGCTCCTCCCAGTGCTTTCTTCATGTGCTGGTCACTTTCATTTGGATCTTGACCTGGAAGGATTACTTTTTGTGGATGCTGCTGGATATTTGGCTTTGAGGCCTTTTTGACTTTCTTTGGATCACTTTTGGATTAGAAATTTCACAAGTAAGTTTGTTTGGGGCATTACAGTTGCTGCAACTACAATTTTGGAATTTTCTATTTGTAGGCTGTTGTTGGGGCCTTTTGCCCAGGGGTACTCAGTGGTGGATGGTCTGAGTCTTTCTGTGGGGTCTCTTTAATGTAAACATCATGGAGGGCATGGATGGCATTGGATTGTGGTGGTTTTTGTGTGTTTTTCGATTTTTGGGCTGTTGTTGGGGCCTTTTGCCAAGGGGTACTCAGTGGTGCATGGGCCTAGTCTTTCTGTGGGGTGTCTTGAATTTGAACATGATTGAGGGCATGGATGGCATTGGATTGTGGTGATTTTTGTGTGTTTTTCGATTTTTGGGCTGTTGTTGGGGCCTTTTGCCCAGGGGTACTCAGTGGTGCATGGACTGAGTCTTTCTGTGGGGTCTCTTTAATGTAAACATCATGGAGGACCTGGATGGCATTGGATTATGGTGATTTTTGTGTGTTTTTCGACTTTTTGGGGTGGTGATGGGGCCTGTCCATGTGGGTGGGGGCCATTTTGAGGACTGGTTCAGGCAGGGCCTGGCCATGTGGTGGGGGTCTAGGGGCCATTTTGAAGCTAGGCAGTGTGCTTTGTTGTGCCATAGGCCTGCACCCAGTCTGCCCTGCTTTCATCCATTATACCCAGGGGTACTCAGTGTTGCATGGGCCTAGTCTTTCTGTGGGGTGTCTTGAATTTGTGACAAACGATATATGTTATCCTGAGCACTCTGTCTGTAGATTCAAAGAAAAATTTTTTTAACACTTCAGGTGGGTGCCCTGGCCGTCGCACGTAGCCTTAACGTGCCTTAAAAACTGTAGTGTATGTTGGAGTTATAGACACTAACTCCTAGACTGGGGCACTCCAAATTCACACGAAAACACTGTTTTCTCGTTGCATTATTTACTTTTAATTGCAGTTCATATTGTTTTCAATTTTAGATTCATAAATAAACGTTTGCTGTTGAAATGTATTTCTCCAACATAATCACATCTTATGCTGTCGCACAATAGTTGAATTCATCAAAAGTTTTTCGACATCTCACAGTACCCAATGCATTTCGGGTCAAACCATAGCCAAGACCCTTCGTCGGGGGTCTACATCAGGGAAAACAAACAGGACCAAATTAGTCACCCTGCCTGATAAACCAACAATAGTAAACACATGGCTGAAACTAACACTCGCGCAGAAAACGGAAAAGAAAGAGTGCCTTCAGAGCCCAATACTGCCCAAGCTTCAACTGTAAATAAATCGGCTTAATGCATAAATCCACGAGCTCAAGGAGGCTCCACCATGTGAAAGGTGAGAAAGTCTTACGCGTTACCGGTGGGCTAGCATATACATACGCTCGCAAAACAGCTCACAAGTGCAGGAACTTACAGGTTTGGACGCGCGAGGACGCTTCTGTAGGAGTCTGCTCAATACCCGTGGTCTAACAAGTTGTAAGCTGATAGGGAAACTGCATGTCACATGATCGCGGTAGTGACCAATCACGTTGTAGCTTAGCGGTCACATGTACTGAGTACAGAGGCATCAAAATAAACATAAACAACAGACGCTTAGCGCATGCAAAAAAAAAAAAAAAAAAAAAAAGGAAAAAAAGAGAAACATAAAACAAACAAGCCTAATCTAACCCAAGAGGGCTTGAGTTATAGCAAAAATACAGAAACAAACAATATAATTTGCGAAATTTCAAGGCAATTGAACGAGTTAATAAAGGAGCTCAGGAATTAAAAAACAAGTCGATGCATCATAAGACCCACGCATATTCTATGCGGTCGTTCAACCCGATGGGCTGGGCTGAGTTCAGTTTTTTCATCCAAAAATATTCTGCTTTAAGTCTTTGTTTGACTGGATCCATGTCAGGGCGCTGATGGATGACTTCAAGAACCGTGAATTTTAACTGTGATATTTGGTGATGACATTCATTCCAGTGGCATGATATAGCTGACTTGAGGTTGCTGAGCCTGATATTGCTTTTGTGTTCTGTGATTCTAACTTTAATTTTCCGCTCCGTTTGGCCAACATAAACCTTGCCACATGGGCATTTTATCAGGTATATACAATTCGAGGTGTCACAGTTGCCGGAATGCTCAAGTTGAATGGGAAAACCTTTGGTGGGGTGCATCAAAGTGTTGCCACAGATGACATTATTACAGTGGATACAGTTAAAACATTTAGTCATTCCCTTCCAGTTCTTTTTCTCTTTGTTGGGAGTGTTGAGCAATTCCTTCAGGTTTTTAGATCTTTGGTAGGCAAAAGTTACTCGATCACTGTATATGTTCTTCAAGTCTGGCTCATTTTCTACCAAGTGCCAATGCTTATTGATAATTCTTTTGATTTTGGAAGCATCAGTGGAATATTTCAATACGCACACTGTTTTTTGCATGGTCGATTTGATTTTAGGTGTCAGTAACTCAATTCTGTTGATTTTATCAACTTTAGAAGAGGCTTGAATAAGAACGTCATTAGGATACCCTCGTTTTTTGTACTTGACTGATTGTTGCAAGATTGCTTGTTTCGCTTGTTCTCCATCAGAGGTTATACGTTTTAGACGAGTATACTGCGAAAAAGGCAAGTGTTTTTTCAGTGGTTCAGGATGAAAGCTTTGGAAAAGCAAGCTTGAGTTTCTATCCGTGGGTTTTTGGAACACGCTGGTTGTGATCTCATGATTAGCAATGTTGACGAATACATCCAAATACGATATAGAATCCTGGGATATTGTGTGCGTAAATTTAATCCTTTCATTTTGACCGTTTAGTACTCTGATGTTTTCTTCCAATGATTCTCTTGAACCGCACCAGATTAGGAAAATATCGTCAATAAATCTCTTGAAGATGGTGAGACCTTCAATCCAAGTACGCTTGCACAGAATATAATCATTTTCAAACTTCTGCATAAAAATGTTCGCATATGAGGGGGCCCCCCCAAAACCCATAGATGTACCATTGAGTTGATTATAAAAAACACCGTTCCATTCGAAGTAACTGTGATACAGAGCATACTGCATCAGTTCCAAAATCAGGACTTTCTGGTAGTCTTCCAAGTCGCTGTTCAATAAGCTCCATTCCAGAGCTTCAATGCCCTCTTTGTGTGGAATTGAAGTATACAAGGCTACAACATCAATTGTACATAGCAAATATGTTTTGTCAGGTGATAGGTTGACACTGTTTAACATGTTCAAAAACGCAGTTGTATCTTTAATGTATGTGACACCTTTCTGGACCAATGGTTGTAGAAATTTATCGACAAACTTGCCAATCGGTTCTGATATCGACCCACAGGCCGAGACAATGGGTCTGAAAGGAGGTCTCAAGGGATCCTTATGTATTTTAGGCAACATGTAGAGTTGCGGTCTCCTGGGAAATTTCAGATGAAAAAAAGCATGAGTCTTCTGATTTATCCATTTCATGTTTAAAGCGTGGTCAACAATATTGTACAAAATTTTTTGGTATTCACTTGTAGGATCAGATGCAAGTGGTACATAGATGTTGATGTTCTGAACATGCTCAGTCACGCTGGATCTGTAAAATTGAGTGTCCATCACGATAAGGGCGCCACCCTTATCGGCTTTTTGAAATGTGAGATCTTTGTCATTACAGAGGTTTTTAAGCGTGTTCCATTCTTTCGCGCTTAAGTTAGGCTTATTCACAGCGCAGAAATCAGTGTGGGATCAGGAATTCAAACCACCCAGCACTTTCTGCGCTCCTACTACTCACAAAACACTCGAGGCGTTCGAGAGGTCAGTGATGTCTGAAATTCAGAAAATTTCCTTTAGTAAAGTGAATAAGCCTAACTTAAGCGCGAAAGAATGGAACACGCTTAAAAACCTCTGTAATGACAAAGATCTCACATTTCAAAAAGCCGATAAGGGTGGCGCCCTTATCGTGATGGACACTCAATTTTACAGATCCAGCGTGACTGAGCATGTTCAGAACATCAACATCTATGTACCACTTGCATCTGATCCTACAAGTGAATACCAAAAAATGTTGTACAATATTGTTGACCACGCTTTAAACATGAAATGGATAAATCAGAAGACTCATGCTTTTTTTCATCTGAAATTTCCCAGGAGACCGCAACTCTACATGTTGCCTAAAATACATAAGGATCCCTTGAGACCTCCTTTCAGACCCATTGTCTCGGCCTGTGGGTCGATATCAGAACCGATTGGCAAGTTTGTCGATAAATTTCTACAACCATTGGTCCAGAAAGGTGTCACATACATTAAAGATACAACTGCGTTTTTGAACATGTTAAACAGTGTCAACCTATCACCTGACAAAACATATTTGCTATGTACAATTGATGTTGTAGCCTTGTATACTTCAATTCCACACAAAGAGGGCATTGAAGCTCTGGAATGGAGCTTATTGAACAGCGACTTGGAAGACTACCAGAAAGTCCTGATTTTGGAACTGATGCAGTATGCTCTGTATCACAGTTACTTCGAATGGAACGGTGTTTTTTATAATCAACTCAATGGTACATCTATGGGTTTTGGGGGGGCCCCCTCATATGCGAACATTTTTATGCAGAAGTTTGAAAATGATTATATTCTGTGCAAGCGTACTTGGATTGAAGGTCTCACCATCTTCAAGAGATTTATTGACGATATTTTCCTAATCTGGTGCGGTTCAAGAGAATCATTGGAAGAAAACATCAGAGTACTAAACGGTCAAAATGAAAGGATTAAATTTACGCACACAATATCCCAGGATTCTATATCGTATTTGGATGTATTCGTCAACATTGCTAATCATGAGATCACAACCAGCGTGTTCCAAAAACCCACGGATAGAAACTCAAGCTTGCTTTTCCAAAGCTTTCATCCTGAACCACTGAAAAAACACTTGCCTTTTTCGCAGTATACTCGTCTAAAACGTATAACCTCTGATGGAGAACAAGCGAAACAAGCAATCTTGCAACAATCAGTCAAGTACAAAAAACGAGGGTATCCTAATGACGTTCTTATTCAAGCCTCTTCTAAAGTTGATAAAATCAACAGAATTGAGTTACTGACACCTAAAATCAAATCGACCATGCAAAAAACAGTGTGCGTATTGAAATATTCCACTGATGCTTCCAAAATCAAAAGAATTATCAATAAGCATTGGCACTTGGTAGAAAATGAGCCAGACTTGAAGAACATATACAGTGATCGAGTAACTTTTGCCTACCAAAGATCTAAAAACCTGAAGGAATTGCTCAACACTCCCAACAAAGAGAAAAAGAACTGGAAGGGAATGACTAAATGTTTTAACTGTATCCACTGTAATAATGTCATCTGTGGCAACACTTTGATGCACCCCACCAAAGGTTTTCCCATTCAACTTGAGCATTCCGGCAACTGTGACACCTCGAATTGTATATACCTGATAAAATGCCCATGTGGCAAGGTTTATGTTGGCCAAACGGAGCGGAAAATTAAAGTTAGAATCACAGAACACAAAAGCAATATCAGGCTCAGCAACCTCAAGTCAGCTATATCATGCCACTGGAATGAATGTCATCACCAAATATCACAGTTAAAATTCACGGTTCTTGAAGTCATCCATCAGCGCCCTGACATGGATCCAGTCAAACAAAGACTTAAAGCAGAATATTTTTGGATGAAAAAACTGAACTCAGCCCAGCCCATCGGGTTGAACGACCGCATAGAATATGCGTGGGTCTTATGATGCATCGACTTGTTTTTTAATTCCTGAGCTCCTTTATTAACTCGTTCAATTGCCTTGAAATTTCGCAAATTATATTGTTTGTTTCTGTATTTTTGCTATAACTCAAGCCCTCTTGGGTTAGATTAGGCTTGTTTGTTTTATGTTTCTTTTTTTTTTTTTTGCATGCGCTAAGCGTCTGTTGTTTATGTTTATTTTGATGCCTCTGTACTCAGTACATGTGACCGCTAAGCTACAACGTGATTGGTCACTACCGCGATCATGTGACATGCAGTTTCCCTATCAGCTTACAACTTGTTAGACCACGGGTATTGAGCAGACTCCTACAGAAGCGTCCTCGCGCGTCCAAACCTGTAAGTTCCTGCACTTGTGAGCTGTTTTGCGAGCGTATGTATATGCTAGCCCACCGGTAACGCGTAAGACTTTCTCACCTTTCACATGGTGGAGCCTCCTTGAGCTCGTGGATTTATGCATTAAGCCGATTTATTTACAGTTGAAGCTTGGGCAGTATTGGGCTCTGAAGGCACTCTTTCTTTTCCGTTTTCTGCGCGAGTGTTAGTTTCAGCCATGTGTTTACTATTGTTGGTTTATCAGGCAGGGTGACTAATTTGGTCCTGTTTGTTTTCCCTGATGTAGACCCCCGACGAAGGGTCTTGGCTATGGTTTGACCCGAAATGCATTGGGTACTGTGAGATGTCGAAAAACTTTTGATGAATTCAACTATTGTGCGACAGCATAAGATGTGATTATGTTGGAGAAATACATTTCAACAGCAAACGTTTATTTATGAATCTAAAATTGAAAACAATATGAACTGCAATTAAAAGTAAATAATGCAACGAGAAAACAGTGTTTTCGTGTGAATTTGGAGTGCCCCAGTCTAGGAGTTAGTGTCTATAACTCCAACATACACTACAGTGTCTTGAATTTGAACATGATTGAGGGCATGGATGGCATTGGATTGTGGTGATTTCTGTGTGTTTTTCGACTTTTTGGGCTGTTGTTGGGGCCTTTTGCCCAGGGGTACTCAGTGGTGCATGGACTGAGTCTTTCTGTGGGGTCTCTGTCTTTCATGTAAACACCATGGAGGGCATGGATGGCATGGGATTGTGCTGATTTTTGTGTGCTTTTTGACTTTATGGGGTGGTGTTGGGGCCTTTTGCACAGGGGTAGTGAGTGGTGCATGGACTGAGTCTTTCTGTGGGGTCTCTGTCTTTCATGTAAACATCATGGAGGGCATGGATGGCATGGGATTGTGCTGATTTATGTGTGTTTTTCGATTTTTTAGGGTGTTGATGGGGACTGGCCATGTGGGTGGGGGCCATTTTGAGTGCTGGTACAGGCAGGCCCTGGCCATATGCTGGGGGGCAAGGGGCCATTTTGAAGGCAGGCAGTGTTCTCAGGCCTGCACTCATTTTGCCTAGCTTTCATACTTTATGCCCAGGGGTAGTGAGTGGTGCATGGGCCTATTCTTTCTGTGGGGTGTCTTGAATTTAAACATCATTGAGGGCATGGATGGCATGGGATTGTGCTGATTTTTGTGTCTTTTTCGACTTTTTGGTGTGTGTAACTGATGTTCCTCTGTCTTCCAATGCTTTTAGGTGCACAAGAGAACCACTAGTGCGAGGAAGAAGTCCTGTAGCGGTGTGTGCAGCATAACGTCACGCGACGTCACGTGTGGCCACAGACAAGACAACTCTGCAACTCTGCAACTCGTGCAACTGCGGCCTGCTTTTCTGATATCTGAAGAAGATGGCCGCAAAAAAGTTCCCCATAGCTCCTCTAGCAAGAAAGATGCCAGTAAGGAGCAGAAGAAGCAAGTGGCGCCACTTACCAAGGAGACTGGGGTGCCGCCCACCACATTTTTTGGGATGAAAAAAAAAGTACGCCTGCAGCAGCAGCGGGATCTGCTGAGGGCCAAGCTGGGAGCAGCACCCCCGCTCCATTGGGCTCAGTGCCACCACCACCACGCCAACCTAAGTCCAAGCCCTTGAGTGCTTTAGAGGCAGCCAGTCTAGTTGTTCAATCACCATCGACCAGTGATGTTGGCTCATCGCAGGAAAGTAGCAGCATCCCTCAATCAACACAGGTTGTTGTAACTCATCTGACGAGTGTTCAACAACCACAGCCGCAACAACAACCACATGTGCAAGTACAAGCCCAAGTACATGTGGAAGGAGAGGCAGCGCAAGGAGATGCGTAAGCAGAGGTGCATGGAGCGGCACAAGTGCCCACAATAGTTGTTCCTCCCCAAGTAGGGGCACATCAGGAAATCGACATTCAAGCCGAGGTATCATTTGAGGAAGCCACTCCTCCTGATCATTCACTGTCTTCCAGATCCCTAACAAGTAAAAAATCAAGGATGGTGTCTACATCTTCTTCAAGCCCCCTTCCTTCTGATGATATGGATCTAAATTGGGAACCACAATAGCCGTCTGAGAGTGAGGCACACCATGATCTGACAAAGGTAGCTAAGCGTAAAAGGAAGGTCCCCGAAACACTCGGACTTATGGGGTGTGATGATGACGCTAAAGAAGAAGTGGCATATACTACTCCTGCTGATGAAGACTCTCACGACGACGATGCAGTCATCATAAAAGTCACTACAGGCTCAGCGGGCATGCAGCAAATAGACATTTTTACCCTAGCCCGAAAAGCTGCTGAGCGTGATGTTGTCGACGAGGAGGCAATGGGACCACCACCATTGCAGTTAACTAGTACACCACCACCTACGCTTCCATATTTTCTCGCCAGAAGGGACCTCCATCCACCTCGACCTCCATTTCCTCAATTAGTGGTGCTGCAAGTGCACAACGTAGTATAGTTCGGCAACACACATCCTCCACTTCATCTGGCATTAGCAGCATGACAAGTATCGCCTCCTCCGCTCCCCACAGACATTTGAAGTCCACAGTTTGGGACTTCTTTAGTGTTTGCTCAACAAGGGAAAACCTAGCCATTTGTACCATTTGTAAGCTTGCAGTTAGTCGTGGTAAGCTTGGTACCAACTATGGTACCGGAGGCCAGAGAGGTCATCTTGAGAGACAGCACACTGTCAAATGGCATGCGCACCTAAAGGAGATCAAGGAAGCCGAATTGCAAGTCAACAAACTGTATCCATTGATGTTTCATCTGATGATTACGAGGAGGAAGAAGTGTCAAACACTTCACTTACCCCCATTACCCCTGTCAGCAGCACACCCCCTGTGAGCCACACTAAGAGCGTGGGAGAGAGTGAGACACCAATACCAAAAAGTTCATCATCACTGAGCGTAACTGGGTCGAAGAAGTCATCATCATCCCGTAAAATCATGGTCCAGCCCACCATTAGAAGCATGTTGTTTTCAGATACGCCATTTGAACGCAACCGCGCGTCTGTATAACACTAAGCTGGCTAAAATGCTAGCGCGGGACCTTCCCCCTTTTTCTTTTGTGGAAGGGGTTGGTTTTCTTGAATTAGTGGCAACGCTCTGCCCTAAATGGAAGGTTCCCAGCCGGTTCTATTTTGCCAGAGTTGCGGTTCCAGCACTACATGAAGATGTGCTGGAGGTGATTGGGGCAGCTTTGCAGAAGAGTGCTGTTCACGCTATACATCTGACAACAGGCATGTGGACCAGTTGCGCAGCCACTGATTACATGTTCATCATTGCACACTGGGTCTCTTTTTCAGGAGTTACTGCAAAGCTAAGGGCAGGTGTTCACCCGGACAACGTATTTAAAGCTGCTCGGAAACATGCAACACTAGCCATGTTTGGCATGGAGACAAGTCATACAGGAGAAAACATTTTGCAGGAGTTTAACACAAAGGTCTTTCAATGGCTGTCCCCAAAAAAACGCAAGATTGGTTATGTTTCCACGGATAATGGCGCCAATGTAGTTAAGGCCATGGAACTGGGTAAAAATTTCAGAGTGCCGTGTTTGGCGCACTGTATAAACCTGGTTGGTAAAAAATTATTGAGTGAAGAAAGTCCAGTGTGCGAGTTACTGACCACCTGCCGAGGAATGTGCACACATTTCAGCCATTATTTTAAGGCCCTGAAGCATCTGAGGGGCCTGCTACATCAACGTAAACTGCCAGTGAAAGCACTCATCCAGGAGGTGGCAACACGTTGGAACTCAACCTTCTTTACACAGGGTGCAGCTATGAAGGACCTGAGGATACATGCGGAGCAATGGAAGCTAGTTCAAAGCCTGACAGACATGCTTCGTCCTTTTGAGGTCTTCACGCGTGCAGTCAGCGGGGAGGACTGTTATTTGGGAAAAGATATCCCATTGTTGCGCATGCTAGAGCACCAACTGAAGGCGGTGTCTTCTACGTTTCAAAAAGATGAAGAAAAGCAAGATGCTTTTGATTTGGCGGAGACATTATTAGAGCGCCTACTTTGCGATGAACGTCTTCAAAAGATCCACACAGAACCGCATTACATTTGTGCTACTACTCTGGATCCACGCTACAAAAAGGCACTGGCAGGCAGAGTATTCTTTCCTTTTGGTGACGCAGAAGTTTCAAAATACAAACGTTGGCTAGCTATGTCAGCCATGAGGTTTGAAAGAGAACGGCAGGGAATTGAAGGAAAAGGCAGTATATCAGCATCAGCAGGCCATCCGGAGTCAAAAGAATCCACTTCTGCACCTGTGGCTGTGGCAGAAGTGAGTGATTTTCCCTCTCAGCTGTTAAAGACACCAGCAACCAGATCATCTGCACCAGACACAACAGTAACATTGTGTGAAGAAGAGGATTGGCTAACTCAGCTTGGGTTTGCTTCTCAAAAGGTCCCAGCACAAAGTAAGCAAAGTGGAGGAACCATGGAGAACCTTGAGTCGATGGTGCAGGACTATCTGAATGACTCAACAGAGGTCTATGTTCATGATGACCCATTGGGTATTGGCATGGGAAAAAGAATTGTGGCCAGAGATCTCCAACCTGGCTATAAATTACTTGTCTTACCCACTCGCAAGCGTGTCTTCTGAATGTGTTTTCAGTGCTGCTAGTGGCATTGTAACTTGCAAAAGGACCCGCCTCTCACCCAAAAATGTGGAGAGGTTAACAATGATCAAGATGAATCAGCACTTCATACCACCAGATTACAAAAGACGAGAATACACGCAGGAAGAAGACGAGGAGGACACAAACGTAGATGAGGGAAGTTCTTCTCTGTTAGGTGACCTACTCCCGCGTGAATTCGCAGAGTATGAGGACAAACTCTTCTTCCCTGACACCGAGCCCTGAAAATGAGCCAATGAATCAATAACTTTCTTTTTCGTCCTTATTCACTTTTATTCCTGTGTCTTTGTCTTTCTTTGTTTTGCAAAGTCTATATAAAAAAAGGTAACCACCTAATCACAAAAACAAGCCCATCAGCAGAACTGTCTTCACTTATTTGCTTATTGATTTGAAGGTGCCGCAGTCTGCATTTCTCAGGTTCATAAGTTCACAAGAACATGCTTGTTAGACCCGGGACCCCCGGCTGGCCAAGGCTCACGCCAAAGTCAGTCAGGGACCACCATGTCTAAGGTCAGGGCAAGGGAGTTACACACCAAGATAACCCCTGCTCACCCTCTAGGTAACTTGACGCGAGCAGCAAGGTTAATCTCGGACAAACTCCATCGTGATTGCAGATCAGCGACAACACTAAAGAGTTCCTACTACATTAACCAGTCATTAAAATACTCAAACTATCAATCCACCACCACTATTTCTTCTTATTGCCAGGTGTACAAAGGAAGGACTGGACTTGAGTCTGTAGGGGCAGATTTACAAGCCCCTTGCGGCTCTTTTGCTCCGTTGTTGCGTGACTTTTGTGACGCAGCGGCAGAACAAAAGAGGCGCCATGGTGAGGCGTATATTAACAACGTGACGCATATGGGAGATGCATCACGTTGTAAAGCCCTGTGCCATCAGGGGGTGTTCCGGGGCAAGGGAGGGCGTTCCTAAAAGTGGCTAAGGGAAATCTACAAGATTTCAATCAGTCACTTTTAGGACAATGGTGCGTGACTCAAACCCTGCGCCTGCCTGAAGCAGACGTACTTCTTGACGCCGCATTGGGGAGATAGGGCACCCCAGAGCATTACTGGAGCTGCGCCATCGTTGCGACGCAACTCCAGCAATGCGCCGCCTTTACGGCACAGATGCGTAACGCTTCAGTGACGTTTTGGGTCCATGATGGACCGCATTGTAAATACGGCGCACCATGGGTGGTGGTGGCGTGGCGCACAATTACTGGCGCATCCCTGCTACTTTGCAGGGATGCGCCGGTAATTAAAAATCTGACCCTTAGTGTCTAGCATTACGCAGTTCTTTAAACAACACTCATACATAATATCTTATGCCAATGAAATGAACACAAAATCGAAAACAAATAAGCATAGTAGCAACACTACTGAAAAGGAGAGCAGTGCACCTAAAATGCACAGAAGATTTTGAAATATAATTTACCTACAATGTAATCAGCAGCATTATTGCGGGAGAAAACAGAGTAGTGAAGAAATAGTTACTGCTACTCACCAAGCCCGGGGATCTCGAGGCCGAGCAGGTCGATCAAGTCGCGTTCCCGGTCCAGGAGATCCGTCCAACGGAGGGTGGCCTGGTTGTAGGTGCGTCGGACCCAAGAGTGTTGGTACATGGCCCGGCACACCTTCTCCCACCGCTTCCGGCGCTCCCGGATCCAGTAGCCGCTAGCGATCTTGCCGCCTGCCATGATGGTCCTGGGGAGGCGGCGCTGGACATAAAAGACTAGTGCGACCACCTCCTCCGCGCTAAAGATCTCCCGGGCTGTGACTGTCTCCCCCCTCAAACGCCCGCACGGGAGCCGGGCACGGGGTGCGGGACCCTTCCCCTTCTCAGGCTGCTTCCCGGCTCCCTTTACCATGGTCTGGGCAGAAAGGAAGGTAAATAATAAAGAAGAAATAGAATAGGGAAGAAGAAAAGAAAAGAGTTTAAAAAAGTAGTTTAAAATTATTGTAAGTATGAGATTTTCCATTTTTGCTTTTTGTCTGTTTGGGGGTGTTGTGCTTTTTTGCGGGTGGGTTGGCGGGTCTTGGGGCATTGCTGGGAAGGTCCAATACCGGATAAAAGTGGTTTGGAGAAAATCCATGAGGAAAAAGTTTTTGCCTTTTTGCTCACTATCATGTTTTCGGGGGCCTGTTTGGTGGGCTTCCTGGTGTTTGTGGGTGGGTTTCGGGGTATTGGAGCAATGCTGGGTATGGATACTTTTGATTGCAAGTGGTTTGAAGCAAATCCATGGTGGCAAAGGGGAGTTAGGGCCTAGCTGCAGAGCGCACGTGTAGTGATTTTGGAAATTTGCCTGAAAATTTCTAAGTGCCCATTTTTGAAGTTTTGCTTTTTGGCTGTTTGGGGGTCTTCTACTTGTTTTCAACTGGGATCACGGCTCTGGGGCCATTGCTGGGAAGGTCTAATGCCGGATAAAAGTGGTTTGGAGAAAATCTGAGCAGAAAAAGATTTTGTGCTTTTGATCACTTGCCTGTCTTTGGGGTGCTGTTTGGCGGGCTTTTAGGTTGTTGTGGATGGGTTTTGGGGTCAGGGAGCACTGCTGGCACAGTCTAATGTGGATTGCATTTGTTTTTCAGGAAATCCATGGTGGAAAAGGGGAGTTAGGGCCTACCTGCACAGCGCCTTTGGACAGAATTGAAAGAAGGCCGAAAATATTCAAAGTATGAGATTTTCCATTTTATTCTTTTTGCCTATATGGGGGTGTTCTGCTTTTTTGTGGGTGGGTTGGCAGGTCTTGGGGCATTGCTGGGAAGGTCTAATACCGGATAAAAGTGGTTTGGAAAAAATCCATGCTGAAAAGCGTTTTGGCACATTAACTTAGGGCTCGTTAGGGTTAGCACTAGCAGCAGGATTGCATGTGTTTCTGGGTGTTCTAGATTTTTGCAACTGAGTTCTGGGGTCTTAGAGCACTTGTGGGAATGTGTAATTTTGGTTGGTTGCAAGTGGTTTGAAGAAAATCCATGGTGGGAAAGGGGGGATTTGGCCTAGTTAAAGAAAGCGTTTGCCACTATTCTTAACTTAGGGCTCGTTAGGGTTAGCAGTATTGTATTGCAATACTGTTTGGGCTCTCGGAGCCCCCAGTTTTATCTGGTAAAGCGAATGATTAGAGGTCTTGGGGCCGAAACGATCTCAACCTATTCTCAAACTGTTTGTGGGGGGGTGTGCGAGTCTTGGAGAGATGCTGGGTATGGATACTTTTGCTTGCTTGCAAGGGGTTTGAATACAATCCATGGTGGGTAAGGGGGGATTTGGGCCTACTTTACTTTCAAAGTACGTTTTGCACCATTTTTCTACTAGGCCTCGTTTTTTGAGATCTGATTGGGGGTCTTCTACATTTTTGCGACTGGGTTTAGTAAGGTTCTGGGAGCACTGCTGGGAAGGTCGAATTTTGTTCTAAAACACAGTTTACTTTACTCCTAGCTTAAGGGGAAAGATCAGCTAAATTAATTCACCCATACTTATTTATCCTTCAAAAGGAGACTCGGACAGAGTACGCACTTTCAAAAATATTGTACTGTGTATTCGGAAACTCAAAGTGTGACTTTTTGCACTACACAGCATACATACCTTATATTTATTTGTCAGTGGTGTTCTAATATCACTTCCTGTTTTTCCAGCAATAACTACAGGCCGGGTTTCAGTCTGTGCAATGGGAAAAAAAGGATGAAGCCAGGCTTTAAATTAGCGAGTCACAATTCAGCATCCGCCAGGCAGGCAGTGGACAGGGTGTCCTCTGGTCACCAACATTGATGGACGGAGCGTCAGCTGGAATGGAGGAGTCCCGCTAATAAGAGGAATGGTTTGATGCATGCAACGTACCAAATTCAACAGGACAACTACAACAACATACAGATACAGTATCCGTTCTTTTCTGATTATCTTTTAAGTAATGTTATTGCTGTGAACTTCTATGAGTGTGACTCTGCATTTCTTTGATCTCTGCTTCTAAATTCATCCCTACAGCCATTCTATAGGTTTTACTTCTGCTATTTTTTAAACCTAATTTAATGTAAGAAGTGTTTCTCTGAGTGCAGAGATAGGCAAGTGAAAACGCATAATTATTACTGCAGCCCTGTACTATCGCATTCTTTCATTCACGGTTATCGAAAGTACTACTTACATTTCAGTAACCATTCATGCAGTAGTGCATGCACTTCATTTATGTCACTTAAAAGATTTATGGTTAGCTTTGTACCCAAAGATTTCTTTATCTTCAATTATTGTTTGTCCATGCTGTGCTTTTTTTTTCTTCTCTCAACAAAACTTTCCCAAAATCCCCCATTCCCATCCATTTTCCAAACCCTAACCCTCTTCCCCCGGGCTGTGTGGTTTTGATTGATGTGTGACTAAATGACAGCAATAATTCCACAGACTTGCTGGGGAGGATAAGGTCATAGCAACAGGCTGGTGAAGGAATTCGAGGATATATTCTATTCTTACTCAGCTTGACACTCAGTCACTATTGGCAAATGAAAGCAGATTTTCATGTGCGCCATCAACTTGATTGGTCATCAAGAACATCCTCCTCCTAGACGTGGCAAATTATTACGCTGCTGTATCCTTCACCTTCGGTACTATTTCTTGTAGTAGTAGCCAATGTCAAAGAAATTCAACGCAAGTACTAGTTATACTTTCAATACTTTACCATTTGTTAGGCTACATTGTGGCACTGTTCTAGTGTACTGTCACCTGCTGTATTCTCTATCGTACCGTTCTAATGCTACGGTAAGGACAAACAAGGTTTCATTTTCTTTTTTTTCAGATGCTGCAACTGCCACTGTGTAACACCACAAGTACCACCGCAATGATGACATTTCATCCACCCAGGATTGCCAACCTTAATCGCCATTTCGCGTGCAGCCAACCCTGTGCCTAGCCCTATTTCCAAACACAAATTACAGGTAAGATAAGCGTTTGCGGGGAGGTAGTATAATGGAGTATTAGGACTCTGAGAGACGAGAGACTGACGGTCCTTGGACTATTGAATTCACTTACTCTGTGAGAGGCACTTAGTTTTGAAAACATTTGGGCCATTAGTACTTACACAACTTGAATCAAGATGCCACTTAAATTTCTGGACTGTTAAACCCCCACCCACCAGCCTCAAAAGCAGTAAAAAACACGTATGCTAAGATAAAGTTTAAAGTATATTTATATATCCCTAACATAAATAATCTCCCGCAAGACCCAACCCACCCCCCGTACCCCAACGAATGTCCCTGAAAACGAAGTCCAAGAAAGTAGAAAACCCAACTCCCAATTCCCACCCCCTAGAAGTCTTTAAAAAAGGGGCAAGGGACAGTCTCCTCCTACTGCTGGCTGCTGTTCACTTTTCGGGCCAGGTCGGCATGCTCCTTGCGGAGGGTCTTGAGCAGGGTTTTGGTGTTGAGGAGCTCCTGCTCGAGGTAGGAAACCCTCAGGGAAAGGCGGTGCATCCTTTTTTTGTAACTGCTGTGGGGGGCAGCTGATTTCTTTGCTGCTCGGCGGTGGCGGGTGTCTGCGGTACCCCGGCTCTGTACCGCTGGAGACCTGCTGCGCTGACTGGCTGACCCAGGGAGCGCGGAGGAGGATGCAGGTGTCGCCTTGGATGTTGTTGACGTACTAGCCTGCGTGTCCTTCTCCTCCTGGGCCACCAGCCGCCGATATTCGGCGACAGTGGCCTCCAGCCTCCGTTGCCGGGCCCTTTTAGCCAGCTCCTTCCGTTTTGGTTTGGAAGGAGCATCTATATGAATAAAGAAAGACGTAGGGCTCCATTATGATATCGGGCGGATTGCCACCGCCATGGTGGCGGTGGCGATCCGCCCAACAGAAATGCCCGCCCGCCACCCTTTTCCCCCCCGCCACATTACAATGGCGGGGGGGGACCGCAGCAGAGGCAAACATCGCCCGCCTCTTTTCCACCCCGGTCGCCTTGCGGCCGGGGCGGAATAGGGTTCATATGGTGGCGGTGTCTATCAGACACCGCCAGCCATATTAGCATGCGTGTGTATTGGTGCCTTTCCGCGGCGGCGATCCAGCCACAGAAAGGCATGCGGTCGTTGCTATTGGGGCCCCTGCGGGCCCCCATGGTGAAGGCCGAGGTGGGGGTGCACAGGGGGGGTACCTATGGTACCCCCCTTCATTTGCATATACAAAGCGGCAGGCACCGCGTGGTGCCTGCCGCTTTGTATATGCAAATGCAAAAATGCATTTTTAGCATTGTGGCGGGCGGTGCAGAGTGCACGGCCCGCCACAATGCTAAAAATGAAGGATGTGCCCGCCACTGTGGCGGGCACATCCTAATTCCCCCAACGGGACCCCTGCCCTTATGGCGGGCGGTCCAGAATACCGATAGGGTGGCAGGCAGGCAAAGTCCGCCCGCCATCCTAATGGGGCCTATAGTCTGTAACCAATGCTCTTTAAGATTAACACAAAATGATTCAGCAGAAAGTTGTGTCACAGGAGAACTAGCAACTTGTAAGCGCAGTACATAACTATTGTGGCCAGTATCTATCTAACCTCCCACTTCTTCATCCTTGCTCTAACATTAGTGGGAGTTTAAGGAATCAATTCTACGAGCACTATGGACTCACTCCATTAGAGTCGACTATGACAGTACACCTGTCTTATTCTTCTTCTTCTCACTTGCTTAGCTAAATTGGTACGTTAACTTCTGCAAGCCGTCATAATGCCAGCGCGGTCAACTTGCATCCGAGAAAAACAGACGCCGGCCATGATGAGTGAGACAGACTTGCATTACTGTACCAGTCCAGTACAAGCAGGTGGTGATGCTCTTACTTTTCTATTATGGGTTGCACTGAGAATACTCTCTTACAAGGGCTACTGCTTAATTAATTTAACTTTCACCCTACAGTGCCAATGAATACTAGAAAAGGAAAATGAAGAAGATAAATAATCTGATTATCTATCACTGCGCATGGTATGTATTTGCTTACATATGGGATGACTTTAGGTGCTTTGCTTTTTATTGAGTGAACAGTGATACATCCACACATGAATGACCGAGTTCTACTAAACTTATTAACAGAGGTAGTGAGTGAGTGGCCATCGTAATAGCCGGATATATGCTGTGCTTGCAATACAAACTACTGCCACTATTCATGGTAGTATTCGGACAAAATTACAACTTCTTTTCCTTGCCTTTCCTACACTGGGACGGACGTGCGGGTGCGGTGTTACCTGCTCTTCAAAGTAACACTTAGTTCATCCAGTGACCGTCTACTCTCTCTAGATACACATATGCTATCTAAGATTCAGATAGTACCATGATCCAGGCATCCATCCATTCAAACTATATGTCAATCATTCTTCTTCATGTCTCTCATCTGGACAAACCTTACGTTTTCTCACGGGGAGCACACTATGCAGTCTGCAATCTCAATAAGTAAGAAATATAAGAGCTTACCACTGCCCGCCACTACCGTGGCAACCCGCACAGCAGTTTGGTCTGGCACTTGCACCGCCTCCTCCCCAGAGGTTTCCTCCTCCACCTTCGTGCTGGGCCCACCACCAGATGTTCCACCTTCAAAGTACATTTAAGAATGTTAGATGTCATAGAAATACACCACTCACTAGTATTTTGTCTAGGAATGAAGAAATGTGAATACAGAAACCAATCTAATAATTTGTGACTGTCTACTTTAAAGTAAAAATGTTCCTTTTTCCAGGGAAGGGTGTTGTCTTGCTGCACTTTTTGGCACAACTGATGAATGCTGCTTTTTAACACGCACCGTTTTTCTCATAACAGACAGAAGCTTCACTTCTAAGAACAAATCATCATCATCATCACCACTAGGACAGAGGGACAAACGATGCAGCACCAAAAAGAAAAATTAAAGTTCAAACCAGGTGAGGGCTCGGCTCGCCCACAATAAATGTGTGAAATAAATCACTATAAGCACTTTTCTATTTTTAATCAACCGTTTATGTTTTATGACAAGCTTGATTTTAATAAATATTTTTACTTTTAATAAAGCTTTAAAACTTAAATAGACTCTGTGGTTTTTGGTCAAGAGTGAATGAGCAAAAGGTTTTGCAATTTGCAAGCATGAGTCCGTGCCTCTGACACTTCTGGACTCTGACTGCGTACTCTTGTCCTGCGTTGGAGAAACATCATTGGGGATCAATCATCGATGAATTCGGGAGCTAAATGACTCTGCCACACTATCTAGTCAGTAAGGAGATTGGGGGTTCTTCAAAGACTGATATCACTGAGGTATGTGGAAAGTCTACCTGCGCCTATTATAATTGATAAACAATGCACTATTTAGTGTCCATAGTTCTGTTTGTGCAGATTTGTCCCTGCAATAGTAGTAGTATGGATTGTCCTCCTATCCAAACCAAAAGTAAAGTAGTATCTTATTCTTTCTTGGTGGTCATTCACCTTTTTATTGTTGGTAATTGTCAAAGCATAAACATGTAGAAGACTTGAAAAGACATTATGGACAATCCCAGAGGACTGCACTCAGTGCATAAAGAGGGATGTATGACGTTACGACGCATGGTTTTACCATGCGTACCTTTACAACGCATTTTTTACAATGCAAGTCGATACCACGACTTGCGTTGGAGGGGTGCAGACTTAGGAATTTTTTAATTTACTATTCCAACACCAGCCTACATACAGTAGGGAAGGTGTTGGATAGTAAATTAAATTATTCCTTGTCCTGTAGCGCCCTCCAGCGCAAGTCGTGGTTACGACTTGCTTTGTAAAAGACGCGTTGTAAGGGTACTGCGGAGTAAAATCCGCAACGTAAAGGATGTTCCCCATAGAGAGCTATTGCTGACTAGAATGGGAGTTTCGTTTAACACCTTTTGCCAAATGTGCAATCTTAGTTAGCTACACAGACAGACTAATAAGAATAATCTAGTAATACCACAGGGAGTCATACTCGAGGCAGGATAAGAATTTAGATACAGTCTACAAGAAGATCAAAGACGATTTAGAAAAAATCGAATGAGGAACGCTAGGAAAAAATAGGTACTCTATATTAAAATTAAAACTTACCGGGGCCAGCAAAGGAGCCCTCGCCTGACCGATCCTGGCCTTGTTCAGCAGCAGTAGCCTCCTCCAATGTCCTCTTGCCCCTGGGGGGAGCTGATGTACAACATGAAAGAAAGAAAGACCCGAAAACATGGATGATTGTGGTCAACCAAATCAAACATTACAAAAGAACAATAACAAAATATTTTGGCGAAATAGCAAATAGACAACTATTCCACGGGATATATTGACCTATCTCATGTGGTCTACTACGATATTAGTATTGCTTGATTTGCGGACCGTCGACTTGGAAAGTTATGTAACTCACTAAACAAACTACTAAAAAGGTTCGCCTAGGACTGGCAGGCAGCAGTCCGCAGCACGCGAAGTGACAGACAAACTCCATCGTGATTGCAGATCAGCGACAACACTAAAGAGTTTCCTACTACATTAACCAGTCATTAAAATACTCAAACTATCAATCCACCAACACTATTTCTACTTATTGCCAGGTGTACAAAGGAAGGACTGGACTTGAGTCTGTAGGGGCAGATTTACAAGCCCCTTGCGGCTCTTTTGCTCCGTTGTTGCGTGACTTTTGTGACGCAGCGGCAGAACAAAAGAGGCGCCATGGTGAGGCGTATATTAACAACGTGACGCATATGGGAGATGCATCACGTTGTAAAGCCCTGTGCCATCAGGGGGTGATCCGGCGCAAGGGAGGGCGTTCCTGCTCAGGAACGCATCCTAAAAGTGGCTGAGGGAAATCTACAAGATTTCAATCAGTCACTTTTAGGACAATGGTGCGTGACTCAAACCCTGCGCCTGCCTGAAGCAGACGTACGGCTTGACGCCGCATTGGGGAGATAGGGCACCCCAAAGCATTGCTGGAGCTGCGCCATCGTTGCGACGCAACTCCAGCAATGCGCCGCCTTTACGGCACAGATGTGTAACTCTTCGGTGACGTTTTGGGTCCATGGTGCACCGCATTGTAAATACGGCGCACCATGGGTGGTGGTGGCGTGGCGCACAATTACTGGCGCATCCCTGCTACTTTGCAGGGATGCGCCGGTAATTAAAAATCTGACCCTTAGTGTCTAGCATTACGCAGTTCTTTAAACACCACTCATACATAATATCTTAGGCCAATGAAATGAACACAAAATCGAAAACAAATAAGCATAGTAGCAATGCTACTGAGAAGGAGAGCAGTGCACCTGAAATGCACAGAAGATTTTGAAATATAATTTACCTACAATGTAATCAGCAGCATTATTGCAGGAGAAAACAGAGTAGTGAAGAAATAGCTACTGATACTCACCAAGCCCGGGGATCTTGAGGCCGAGCAGGTCGATCAAGTCGCGTTACCGGTCCAGGAGATCCGTCCAACGGTGGGTGGCCTGGTTGTGGGTGCGTCGGACCCGAGAGTGTTGGTACATGGCCCGGCACACCTTCTCCCACCGCTTCCGGCGCTCCCGGATCCAGTAGCTGCTAGCGATCTTGCCGCCTGCCATGATGGTCCTGGGGAGGCGGCGCTGGACATAAAACACTAGTGCGGCCACCTCCTCCGCACCAAAGATCTCCCGGGCTGTGACTGTCTCCCCCTCAAACGCCCGCACGGGAGCCGGGCACGGGGTGCGGGACCCTTCCCCTTCTCAGGCTGCTTCCCGGCTCCCTTTACCATGGTCTGGGAAGAAAGGAAGGTAAATAATAAAGAAGAAATAGAATAGGGAAGAAGAAAAGAAAAGAGTTTAAAAAAGTAGTTTAAAATTAACCAAAAGTAGCAGAAAACACAAAAATATAGAGCTAGAAAAATAGAGGGATAGATAATAAGTAAAATAGATAAAAAAAGACTTCAAACAAGCAAAGGATGGCAGAGATTGACAGAGGATACAGAAAGCATGCCCAGAACCACAGCAATGAATGAAAAACAAGATGGCCGCGCCCGTTCACGACCGCGTGGGTAAGTCTGCGCGAGATTTTCCTCGCGATCACACGTGAACTTGTACTAGCGAGCTGCACACTTTGCGAGATTACACATAGCGCCCGGAAACGGATATACGTCACGCAAACAAAATTGGCGTGCCCGTGAACGTTCGTGAGGGTAACTTCGTGCCGTTGCGCTACAAGCAGCTCGCTAAAACGCACAAAACCTTGCAAACTAACACACCGCAAAAAAACAAATTATATAAAAGCATATTCGCACAAATTAACGGCTTCCGAATTCGATCTCACGCAAATTCGCGCCCCGCGAATCCTGCGAAATTGCAGAAAAACGATTTTTGCAAAACTGAAAGCACTCAGCAGGTGCAAAAGTTCAACCTCATCATTAGTAACCATTCCCTGTAGTGCTTCCTGAGGGCCCCCTCAAGAGTTCAGTTGCCTACTTGCAACTATTATATGACCCTGCTCTGACCCTCACAGCAGGCTCAGAGAATAGCTACAAGTAGACCACAAAGGCCCTGTGAAAAAAAATTGCACTGCAACAGAATGCAATTAGAGATAAGGAAGCAGGTGCCAGACTCAGTGTCACATTAATCAACCCCAAATTAATTCATGTCAGTTGAAGCAGGGCAGGTGTGCTGCCTTTCCCCCCCATAATCTACAGTGATGAACCAGAGGGTGGCAGTGATGTACCAGAGAGTGGCAGTGATGTACCAGAGGGTGGCATGGGTGAACCAGAGGGTGGCAGTGGTGAAACAGAGGGTGCTGTGATGAACCAGATGTAGAAACAACATAGTCGCGACCGTTGCGACCCGACAAGTAAGTTCGCGTTTGCGAACTGGTACAAAACCCTTGCGAACTGGCAGAAACCCTTGCGAACACAAAAAAAAAAGAAAAAATCTGCAAATTCGCTAGAGTTCACGGATTTTGCGGATTGCGAATTCGTGCAAACTCAAATTCGAGAACCACGAATTCGCAAAATTCGCCCATGCTTAGCTACTGGCTCTGGAAGGAGGCATTGTGAAGTCAGATTTCAACTGTGATAAGTTATTACATGTGGGTAGCTCATAATATGCATATTAAAGGTGACTAAAGATGGCATCACTCCATGAAATTAGAGACTGAATTTTAGATTGGAGGCTTTTATGTAAAATAGCAATTATGTGTAGATGACCAATATGATATTAGAGAATACGTTCATATTACAGTGCCAGGCTACTATGATGGACACTGTTCTTTTATGATTTTGACTATGGTAAACTCTGGACACAATTTAAAGAATTGGAAGGCAGATACTTTATCTCGACAGCATCAATGTGAAAATGAAAATATAAGACTTGGGGTCGATTCTGATTCGGGAAAAAACGCTCCGAATAGCCGTTCGGAGCGTTTTTCCCATACGAATCGTACCCTGCAACGTCCCCCGTACGTACGAGGAAGTACGATTTGTACCAGGAACTGTACTCCGTACGACTCGTACAGAGACCATATGAATGAACCCCCTTACTATACTCCCTCGAAACCCGCTGTACATCAAATCTGTATGGTTTGCGGCTGGTTTTTCTGACCCAGCAAGTACGATTTGTGTCGGGTACACACCGTACGACCCTTTTCCTACGAGAGCTGAAAACAGCTGTAAAAGCAGAGTTTGCCTCGAAACAGGTACGGAATGGCCCCCCCCCCGGTTACGGTGCGTAACCCCATGATCGCGGGGGTACGGTGCATACACCCCATGATCGCAGGGGGTACGCACCGTACCTCGCGACCATGAGTTGTTCGGACCGTACCCCATGTTCGCAGGGTGTACGGTGCATACACCCTGCGATTGCAGGGGTATGGTGCAAACACCCCATGATCGCAGGGGTATGCACCATACCCCGCGATCATGGGGCGTACGGACCGTACGGTGTGTATGTGATTGTGTGTTTTTCCATACGAATCGCCCTTACCCGACATGGGCCGTACGAATCGCGTCCTCATACCACATTCCGGATCGTACTCGTCAGGTCGTACGGCATGTGTACGAGTCGTACGGTTTACGGTTTCAGCCTTGCAATACGTACGGATCGTGATGATTCGGACGGATTCACGAAATACGAATTGTACTACGCGACTCGGAAGGACGGGTACGATTCGTAGGAAGAGGGCTCCGGATACGAATCGTACGGACATTTTTTTTACCAGGATCGGAATCGACCCCTTACTGAATCTACTTTGAGATTCTCAGGTTAAACTAAAAATATGAAGTCAAGAGCATTAATTAATGTGAATATCTTTTTAATGGAGGTCCATATGGATAAGAATGCCTGGGGTAAAGGCAATGAAGGCAGAGTTAAAAAGGTGAATTATTGTATCCAGAAGAGACTATATTTGGCTTGCATGTAATTAAGATAACAGAGTATGAGCTGGCTTAGTGACTCTAAAATTGATGGACAGCTTGGTATTGCTTAAAACTTTGTAGCAGATAAAAGATATTTTTGATGGCTTCACAGATCTTAAGCAGTACGTACAGAAACATTCTGTGTATGCCCAGATTAAAATTTTACACACTTGACCTATGGGACTTTTGAGATCATTGCTTGTTTTACTAAAGCCTTGGCACACTATAGTTATGTATTTTATTGTCGATGTACTGAAAGTCAAAATTCTACTGTGATTCTAGTAGGTGTTGATCATCTACAAAAATGAGCATTTCATTGTAATAACTTGGTTGCCTTCTTCTAAGAACACAGGTACTCAATGTTTTCAAAAGTCAGGTCTGCATTATGTAGAGATCGAGATATGGACATTCTCTGTCAACTGGTTATCATTCTAAGACAGATGGGCACATAGAACATTTGAATCAATGTATTGAAAGTATGAGATATCAGGCATTGTTGCAAGAAGAGGATTATAGTAAAATGTTTTAATTAGCTGAATTAGCATATAGGAACAGTGCACATTTTGCCACAGGAAGATCACCCTTGTTTTATATTCATGGTCATCATCCTAGATGTTTACATTTGGACTTATCCTCTTCTAAATCAGGTCCCTCAGTAGAAAAACATGTGAACAAGCTCCAAGATAGTCAGATGACAAGAGTAATTGATAAGCTAATGCCACCTATAAACTATATGACTATAGGAAGAGATTTCAAGCAACCAAGTACGCAGTGTGTGAAATAGTCTGGTTACTACCTAAGAATGTCTGTGTTTCCATATGATTGCAACCATGTTTATTAGTTCAATTACCATTGAAAATATTGTGAATCTTGTCCATTTAACGTTGACCTGGGCCATCAACATTTGCCATGTATTTCATGTGTCCTTGTTGAAACCTTGTTCTGCAAAAATGCATCTTGCCCCAAATCCTGCACCAATGGAAGTTAATACTGAACAGGTTTTTGAAGCAAATAAGATCCCGAATGAACACATTGGGAGACGTCAACTGCAGTAAATGGTTTGGCTCTAAGAAGCAATCATGGAAACCAGCCTCTTTTCTTCATGCCAGCTGCTTGTCAACTTTACACTGACAAATAAAACCTGCAGCTCAGTCACTGAGATCTCGGCCATTGGGGAGTACTGTCAGGATATTGTGTATTACTCACTTAACGTTACTCTCTGGTCCTGTATTAGGCATTACTCAGAAGCTCATGAACTTGCATGTCTTCAGGAGGAGAAGCGTTTGGAGGGCTTCCTTGAGTATGAGCACTGTCTGGGCAGAAGTCTAAGGTCCTAGAAGGATGAGTTATATTAAACACTTTTGTATAGGGAAGGCAGTCTACAATGTTCTTGGAATCACAGGACTTTCTTGAGACTTGTCAAATGTGGTAGCCATCTTGAAAGCCTAGAGTAAAAGTTCCTCGTGGTCCATAGCATACTTGAAACATAGTTGCTACAGCTGGGACTTGCTGTTGGAAGTTGAAATCAAATAACAGGCTATGCTGTGAAGATGACAAAAGACTTCAATGATATCAGTGAAGTATCCCCTCGCGTTTCATTTCAGTATAAAGTTAAGTGAAGAGAGTGTCAGTTATGTCATATAGAAAATCAGCATTTAACTTCTGTCGTTATACTAAAAGTCTTCTCTTGTTTGTAGATATCAGGATTACTGCAGTACTGATTCTCTCTTGTCCTATTCCCCTCTGAGCGGGTCTGCTGCTAACCAACACAATAAGAGTGTCAGGTTGGCTGTAGGTTTGGTGAAGTGAGGATGCTCCCATTGCACCTCTTGGATCTTCATTGCTAGAATTGTGCATCTTGACACCCAGAAAGGGAGCATTGGTTCAATATTCGAGAGTGTTTAAATGTTTTAAAGTAAAATAACTAAATAATTAGAAAAGGACTTTGTATTAATCTTCATTACACTGAGATGTCATCATACATCTCCACTTTTATGGTCACTATTTTGGCCGACTCCTTTATTTACATTTTTATTTCATGCTGGGGTTTTTTTAGGTTGTAACGTATCATGTGCCCATGCTGTTGGTAATTTTTTGTTTATAATTAAAAAGAGAAAGTTTGATATTCCTCTGACACTAATGGAATGGTGCACAGTCAAAATATCGATTCCAAATTACCGACCAACATTAATATCGAGTTAAAAATATCGAAGGTGAAGAACATCGAGGTCAAGAATATCGTTGGACAGAATATCGACCCTAAGGTAAGTAATATCAATTTTTTATATCGATGTAAGTAATATCGAAGTTAGTAATATTGATATCAATTATATTGATGTTACTAATTTCGATGTTACTAATATCGATATTTGTTTGTTGTTATGTATTTTATTATGAATTTTATATGTATGTGTTATATGTTTTTTGTAAAGTTTTTTATTTGTTTTAAATTATATGTGTACTATTTTTTATATATTAAAAAAGTTACATTTAATTTAATTTTATGTTTTAGTACTGGAGCGAGTTGTGGGTTTATAGGGGAATAGGGTGGGAAGTAATTTAATTATAGTAAATTAATTATACATTTTTAGTAATTGTAAATTCATTTTAATTCATTTTTTCGTTTAAATTCTGTAGCGGGTTGTGGGTTTATAGGGCAATTGGTTGGGAAGTAATTTAATTGTAATTAAGTAATTATTTATTTTTAATTGATATTGATAATTATTTTATTTATAATAACATATTAATTGGTAATTAATTATTTTTATTTCTAATTAATTTCTTTCATTGGTAATTAAGGTTTGTTATTGGTAATTACATTTTTTAATTGGCTTTTCATTTTTGAAATTAGTAATTAAGGTTTGTTATGGGTAATTACATTTTTTAATTGCCAATTAATTTTTTTAATTGGTAATTAAGGTTTGTAATTGGAAATAAAAAAATTTAATTGGCAAATAAATGTTTTAATTGGTAATTAATTTTATTAAATTGGTAATTGATATTTTTAATTGTTAATTACTTTTTATTAATTGGAAATTCATTTTATTAATTGGTAAGTAATTTACATTAAAAATATTTTTTATTTAAAAAAATGTGTTTACTATTTTTTAATTGTTAATGAATTTTTAATTATTAATATGTTTTTTGTTTTGAAAAATATTTTAGTGTTCAATATTTATTATTTGGTAATTTATATTTCTTAAATAATATTTATTGTTTTTTCTTTTTTCTTTATTGTTAATTAATTATTCAATTGTAATTATGTTTTTAGTAATTATTAATGGGTATTTGCAAATGATGTAGAGTTATTTAAAACTTACATTTTTTATTATTTTATTTACAACAATTATTTATAAGTATGTTATATTTAACTTCTACGCTATCCAATGCTTTCCCTACTGTTGCACTCTCTGGAGTTGGAATAGTAAATTTTACCCCTACACTATCCAACGCTTTCCCTACTGTTGCACTCTCTGGAGTTGGAATAGTAATTTTTACCCCTACGCTATCCAACGCTTTCTCTACTGTTGCACTCTCTGAAGTTGGAATAGTAATTTTTACCCCTACGCTATCCAATCTTTCCCTACTGTTGCACTCTCTGGAGTTGGAATAGTAATTTTTACCTCTACGCTATCCAGCGCTTTCCCTACTGTTGCACTCTCTGGAGTGGGAATAGTAATTTTTACCCCTACGCTATCCAATGCTTTCCCTACTGTTGCACTCTCTGGAGTTGGAATAGTAATTTTTACCCCTACGCTATCCAACGTTTTCTCTACTGTTGCACTCACTGGAGTGGGGATAGTAATTTTTACCCAACCGCTATCCAACACTTTCCCTACTGTTGTACTTTCTGGAGTTGGAATAGTAATTTTTACCCCTAGGTTAACCAATGTTTTCCCTACTGTCGCACTGTTTGGAGTTGGAATAGTAATTTTTACCCCTACGCTATCCAACGTTTTCTCTACTGTTGCACCCTGTGGAGTTGGAATAGTAATTTTTACCCCTACGCTATCCAATGTTTTCCCTACTGTTGCACTGTTTGGAGTGGGAATAGTAATTTTTACCCCTACGTTATCCAACCCTTTCCCTACTGTTGCACTCTCTGGAGTTGGAATAGTAATTTTTACCCCTACGCTATCCAATGTTTTCCCTACTGTTGCACTCTCTGGAGTTGGAATGGTAATTTTTACCTCTACGCTTATACAATGGTTTCTCTACTATTGTGCTCTCTGGAGTGGGAATGGTAATTTTAAGTTCTATGCTATCCAACATTTTTATTAATGTATTTTTTTTACTTATGGATTTTGAATAGTATTTTTATTTATTTATTTATTTAATTTTTTTGTATAAATTTAGATAATGTAGTATATGATTAATTTGAAAAATATTAAAGGTATATTTAATTTTTATAATTTAATAAACATAATTCTTTACTTGTTTATGTTTTATATTTGTAAATGTATTTGGAATTTATAATACTTTTTATTAATTTATAAATTATTAAAATAATTATTACAACTTATTGTTAAGTGTGTATATATTATATATTTTCTGTATATGTTTCATTAATGTATTATTATTGTATATATATTATGTATTAATTTTAAACATTACTAGATATTTTTACCTATGTTTATTTTATTTATTAGTGTTATTTACTTTATTTTACATTTATATTTTTACAGAAAAAAACGATATTTTTAACATCGATATTTTTAACATCTATATTTTTTCCGATATTTTTGTACTTACCATGTTGTAGATAGGATGTCGATATTCTTGCCTTCGATATTTCTGCATCGATATTCCTGTAGGTCGATATTTTCAATGTCGATATTTTGTCTGTGATTCTAATGGAATGTGAGGAGCTGTCAGAACCCCATTCAGAGGGCTGCAGGGCAAGCAGAGATTACTGGACCTAACCATGGTGTTGAGGATGTTTTATTCCTGATGTCCCTGGGCCCAACTTACTATGGATCCTGAAAAAGTGGGTTAAGTACCCCTTCAGTACTTGACTCGCAGTAGTAGTGTAGTTTGAGAGGTCCAAGCCTCTCTCGGGTGGGAACGTAGGTGCAGGAAGTGAACACACGCTCACAACTTAACACTGGATTGAGCGATGTGTGTAAATAAACTTAGTTTTACAGTGTCCCCCAATACAGTCAATGGAATGGATCTATCTGATCCTGGTGGCCTGGCTGATCTACCCAGAGTCTGAGCTTGGCGAGATACATCAATAGGTGTGGACCCCCTTTTTTAGGACTCGCTAGACGAAAGCAAAGCTAAGCTTTGCTGTCTAGGGAGACAACTAATGTTGTTACTTTTCGGGGAATGAGGACAGCAAAGTGCCACGCGCTTTTTGTGGTCGAGATTGGACCTCGTGAGCGCGCACGCCCAGCCGGCGCAGTGCACATCCCCTGTCTCTCATTCTCACCTAAACACACAGTCAGGCACACAGGCACACACGCAGGCAGGCACACACACAGACGCAGGCACATACAAGCGCACGCACACACAGCCACACACGCACATGCACCCCCCCTTGCCCCCCAGCCACGCACGCACCCCCACCACTCACGGGCATGCACACACACAGATACAACCCCCCCTCCCACTCACCGTGCTCTTTCTGCCTCGCCCGTGTCCCTCTCTCCCTCGGCAGCCATTGGGTGTGTCTCGTTTAGGGCTAGCTGGTGTTGGAGCGCGAAGCACCGCTCCCGCCACCAAAATGTATTGTCACCGTGACGGCTTGCAAGTACAGACGGGGCCACGCGCAGATTGTCAGCGTGCGCGTGCTCCCTTCCTGGCTCCGAACGCGTGCTGCTGTTGGCGCAGGGGCTGCAATACCACAGCCGGCCACTGGGGACAGGTCCGAGACCGTCAGGGGGAAGCTGCGTCTGAGGTAAGAGCGAGGCATCGCCGCAGAGATGGAACCAGGCCGTCTGCTGGGCACTGAGCAGTGAAAAACCCCGGAGCAGCAAGGCCACACCTCCGGAGTCCGGTTTGTTTCATCCTTAATTGTCGTCTAATCGAATAATGTAGGCAGGCTAACTTGACGCGATGTTGCTTCCATAATGAACTGCCTGCTATAGCAGTTATACACAGGCGTGGCAGCAATGAAAAAAAAAACATGTGCGCGCGTTTTCGCACAGCCTACTCTCACCCAACTAAAAACAAGCCCAAAAACAGCGTCTTTCAGTCTGCTTATAAACATCAAGTGCTTATGGCTGCTGCCGCACGCACTGCAGTACCCCCATTAACAGTACATAGAAATGCTAATTTTGACAACGTGGGCATCATTTGAGTAACAAAGGCCCAGCAGGGCAACGAGAACTGGCAATTTGGCATAAAAAGCTTCATCTTGTCCCTCAGAGCCTTTATCCCTAAAGGAGTCTCAAGAAGGACGATTTGCATCCCCACCCAGTCCTCGCTGTGTAATGCGCCCCTTCCCCTCCCCGCCCTCTCCCCCGCAGGCGCGCAGCCCCATATGTAAAGGTTGGCTTTTGTGTCAGTAATTGTTGTCTGTTGACACTGAAAAGGGCTGGGAAACGAGCACCTAACCTACGCTCACCCCCCCCGCCCCAGACCACCACCGCAGTGTGAGGCGCACACACCCAAGGAGCTTCAGCCCAGGCTGGAGCAAGCTGAGGTTTGACCCAATCCTCCAACAAGCCTGAAGAGACAGGGCTTCAGCGCAAGCTGTTTATGCTAAGAAAGAATGTGCATTATTTAACTCTCGCTGCACTTAGGGCGGCGAGTTTTAGTTTCGAACGATTATTGCTCGTCTTGTCGACCTCGCAAGATGACAGGATAATTCAGCCCCATCGGCTTCGGAACCCCAGACGTCATATTTCCAAGCTAATTCCAACAGTAAACATAGCTAGACAGTCAGAGAGGCACTGCATCTTCCCATTGTTACCTGTGCTCTTATAGGGCCGATGCCTACTCCTAACACGTGTTGTGTCTCTCTGGGCAACATGTGTCACTGAATACGTGAGGGCTGGGAAGTATAAAACAAACATTATTGTTACAATTGAGAACGTAGTCAAGGTAGGATAAGAAGTAGAAGCTTTATTAAATCAGCCCCACACCTTAAGGCGGTGCGTAGGTCAGTTAGTCAGAATACTTATGACAGTTGGGGGCAAGGGAAAGGAACAGGGACAGTGTGGAATGTTGGGGAACCAATCAAGAGGGCAGGAGACAATGGATGCTCTCGCGCAGGAGAGCTGGTAGGCACCACTTGCCTAAGGTTGCAGGGGGGGAAACTGAGACTAGGTTACAACACATCTTCCTCTCTTGAGGGTTTTGACTGGTAGGCCCAACGTGTGGCACAGAGAACTTTGGTGGTAAGTAAACTAGTAAACATAAGTCACAACATGGTCTTAATAACATTTAGAATGGTGGGTGGTTCTCCCTGGTGTTCCCTTGGAAGCAAGGGCATGAGGAATACTCTGCAAAGGAAAAACTATGGTGACATATAACCAGGTCAAAATTAGTCACACCATGGCCTTAATAACATTTGGAATTGTGGACGGCTCTCCCGGTGTTCCCTTGGCAACGGAATGTTGGGGAACCAATCAGGAGGGAGGGGAACAATGGATGCTCTCGTGCAGAAGAGCTGGTAGGCACCACTTGCCTAGGGTTGCAGGGGGAACCCAGAACTAGGTTACAACACACCTCTTCCTCTCTTGAGGGTTTTGACAGGTAGGCACAACGTGTGGCAAAGAGAACTTTGGAGATAAGAGAACTAGTAAACATTAGTCACATACAAGGTCTAGATACATTTGGAGTTGTGGGTGGTGCACCCTGATGTTCCCATGGAAACACGGGCGTGGGGAATGCTCTGCAAAGAGAAAACTTTGGTGATACATATGTCTGTCAACATTGGTCAAAACAAGGCCTTGATAACATTTGGGATAGTGGACGGCTCTCACCTGGTGTTCCTTTGGTAACAAGGGATGAGAACACTCTATGTGTCAGGATGGGATTCCAAGAGGGTTCTGCCAAACCTACCGCTGGAACAGTTACCGCCAAACAAGGCTTCAGAGACAGAGTGGGAGTCCCCGTACAGCTCCGATAGGTGATCGGAGTGCGTGGAGTGACCCCCAGAGGCTGGTCTGAGTGATTGACAGTCAGCTGAGTCAGTGGCAGGTGGGAGAAGGTGTGAATTGTGTTTCTGAAAATGGGACAGCGTCCAACTTGGTTCTAAAACCATTAACTCACATCTCTATTGCATGGAAATTTCAGGGTGGGAACATTGTAGGTGTTTGAGTGTGTCCATTTCCTCATCGTCTGACACTGCATCGTTTAACTTGCCAATGTTTCGAGCAGGGCCACACACAGTTCAGTTAAATCCCCAGCGTGAATGGTGAACTTCCGTGAGGGCTCGCTGAGTCTTTTGGTCCACAGGTTTTGTGCTGGCCCGCAAGTCCAGTGCGAGTCTAGTCAATTCCAACGTTTGCCACATGGTGTGAGCATAGTGCTGGTTTGAGTGCCTTCCTGTTCCTTTTCTCTGATTCCTCATCGTTCACTCCACCTTGGCAATCCCTTTTGGTATTGTGCACCAGTCTGCTATTGCTTGTACTGACTTCTCCATCCAGGTGAGTGACCACGGCTTTAGAATCCTTTTTCTTGGGATATTTCCAGGACCATAATGTACTGCGTCTACGCCTACGCTTACTCATACAACGGGTGTCCCTCACGTTGTCACCCTCGGTGATAGGTCTGACGTCAATACTCTTGTTGTACTCTGTACCAGTGACACTTGTACTTTCTTTTCCAACAGCTCTCACTCCTTCTATACATGCATCCACAGAGACCTGTCCTCCTTCCAATTTCATCAAGTGAGTTCTACTAGGGAATGTGGTTGCGTCCTCTGTGTCTCTTAACTCACGTTCTCTCCAGCGTTCCACCAACCTTTTGTATTTCCTTAACTGAGCTTTGGGGTGAGGACATAGTACGTGTCTGTGAGCCTCTTTACCTTCATTCCCTGGCTCTACATTATATAACCAGTCATAGTACTCTCCTAGCATGTTACACCTAGACTCCACCAGACACTGACCATAATCTTCTTCCTGGTCACTGTCGTCAGCATCATTCTTTCTTGTGATGGGTTTTGACTTAATCAGTGCAGTAGAGTGCCACACTTCCTCATCCTTGTGGCAGGTAGATTCACAAAGGTCCTTCACTAACGCCGTGGACTGAGAAACCATACATGTTCCTTCATAGGCCGGTTCACTTTTATTTACCAGAACTTCTTCACTAATATTGTCCTCAACATTATAACTCATGGATGCATTTTGTCTTATTTTGAATTTGTCAATGGCTGCTTCATTTGTCCATTCTTTACTCCATGCAGCTTTTGTCCATCCACTTTTGGTCGTGGACGATGGTTTTCTCTCACTCGACATCTTGGAGCTTGTACTGAGTTTGTTGTTGTTTTGTGCCAGCCTATTCAAAGGTTCAGTACGGTTGGGATCTATCATTATTTTACATTTCTTCTGTTCTTCCCACCCCAGTACCGAGGGTCCTTCTTCTGAATATAAACTATACTCCATGTACTTCTCTTCATATAGCTCAACTTTGCTTCTCTACAACCTATTAAGTTAATGTTTTCTCCTGTGTATGTCTTGGGGGATGTGCCAGCTTCATCTAATTCATTCCCTTGTGTCATAGTCAATTTACTCTTCCAAATATCTTTGTTTATCACTGTACAACTTGAACCTGAATCAGCGATGATGTCGATTCCAACTCCACATATGTCGATTGTACTTTCAGGTTTGGTTTCATTTATGTCCAATTCATTTTTACGATCACCACTTTCCCAGTGAATTTTGTCTTTTTGTGCGTTGACAAACAGTTTTTGTTTGTAGTGTACACTTAAATCATCCATCACCTCCTCAAATACATTACTGTTTGCTCCCTTCTTGACTTCTTTCTCTGGTGGGGGTAAGATGCACATTATGTTTTTATCCATATTGCTGTAGCAAACCAATTCCACTTATGTAATTTCCCTTTATGTGTTAACCGTACTGTAGTTTCTTCCTAGTTTATTAGTTATAACTTCAGAATAATATTTAGAAGATGGTGTTCAGACTTTTTGAAGTGTAGTTCATAAATTCCACCCTGAGTACTGTTCTTATTCACTCATTTGTTATCCCACTCGATTTCATTGTTTCTCGAAATCGTCATGTGCATAAGCAGTTACGGCCTTCAACCGCCAGGTGGCGCTGCTGCGTGAAGTGCGTCGCTCTCACCTTCGCGCCAAAGTGCTGAGGAAAACTCTACGATCGCCGAGCGCCGCCAAGGTCTGCCAGCCACAACTTCCCTCAAGCCCCCGAATATGCTGCTTCAAGGTAAGTTATTCACTCCAAAGAATATACAGAAAAGGGCCAGAAGGACGGCTGACACTCGCCGATGCCGATTCACTACTAACATTTAAATGAGCCTCTTCGCCTCGCGCTGAGGAGAGTCGCCCTTCTTCTTTCGGATTGTCAAACAATCGAGGGTTTGCGCCACTCTAAATGCACCTCACTTTCACTCAGGACACAGCTTATTTGTCATGCGCTGCACATATCTTCAACAATGTGAGGAATTTGACACGCTAAATCCTTTCAATGCCTATGTACTTTAGTGTTAACTCGGAGGTTCTTACTTCACGCGCTAACGCGCAGCTTACACATCATTAAATGCGGTTGCAGACATTATTTAGTATGGGTCCCTGCTCCGCTCACTTCACCACCACCCGGCTACCCAGGCTCACCTCATGGACTCGCTCGGATTCCAGTGGTCTTCACTATTACCACAAAAACGCTCGAAGTTTCATTAGTATTCACTGGTCACAGTCAATTTATATAAAGTCCAAGGTTCACTTTTCACTATCACTTTTCAAATACTTGCCGAGATTCACGGAGGCTGCTCAGTTTCCTCACTGTACTTCACGGCTCACCACATTAACTTGCGCAGAGTCCAGTTATCCCTAACTCGAGTCTTACTCCGTCAGTTTCACAAGGACGCCTGAGTTTCAAATGGTGTTCACTGGTCGAATCAATCTGCTAAGCGTCCATGGTTCATTTCACATTCGACTTACTCACAAGTCGATGGCTCATTTCACGCTCGACTCGCTCAAAAGTCGACAAGCCGAAATCACGGAGCTGTTCTAGCCCTAGACCTGTTAATATCAAGCCGGTTGTTCCTTGAACCGGCTGCAGCACCGTGCCTTTAGAAGAGGTTGCTTCCGCATTCAAACTGGAAGGCAGTGGGTTCGCGGTGAGGGGCTGAGGTCCTCGTCGCCACTGTTACAATTGAGAACGTAGTCAAGGTAGGATAAGAAGTAGAAGCTTTATTAAATCAGCCCCACACCTTAAGGCGGTGCGTAGGTCAGTTAGTCAGAATACTTATGACAGTTGGGGGCAAGGGAAAGGAACAGGGACAGTGTGGAATGTTGGGGAACCAATCAAGAGGGCAGGAGACAATGGATGCTCTCGCGCAGGAGAGCTGGTAGGCACCACTTGCCTAAGGTTGCAGGGGGGGAAACTGAGACTAGGTTACAACAATGATGTACTGTTTGTGCACGTATGTTGAATTGCACAAAATTTTGCGGTGTTTAAAAAAATATATATTTCACAAACTAAAAGTTCTGTAAACAATGGTAATAAACATATGTGCACATTGCTTGTTCATTAACACTATCATTGCTAAAATTTAAGTCAGTGTAAATACATGTGCACATTGAATGCTCATTCACAGTATCATTGCTTACGCACATAGACATTGCTTACACATACAGACACTCTTCATATACAAACATACCTCGCATACACATACTGCGCACATACACAAACACTGCAGAGCAAATGCATAATTCCATTAGCATAGACAGTGTTAACACACACAGGCACTTATCACACACAGATACTGTGCACACAGAAGCAGCTATTCACACAAGCACTTTTACATACAAGCATTATTTTAATACGAACACTTAGCACATACAAACAGTGTTCACACATATAGGCACTTTTTACACACACAACCACTTCTTACACAAACATGCACTTTCTCCACACACAAGCACATATGTTGCTCATACACACTGTCACTGCTTGCATACATACACTGCACTGTGTCAAAACGCATAAAACGTCCCCCACGTGCAGCCTCCCAGTGTGTCCTTCATATCAACATCCCCCCCCCGCCCAGCGAGAAGTTTTTGCTCTCTGTATTGCGCCTTTCTCCTTTTAGACAGATTTCACCCCGAGTGACCTGGGGCCCCGCCGTAGGTTTGTCGCTCACCAGAGCCTAGCACTGCAACCCTCCAGCCCCCTCTACATTCTTCAGAAACCTACCCCATCCCTTCAACCTAAGATAAATTAAGCTGGCAGAAGAGAGAGCATCACGCCCCCAATACATGTAACATACTTAGCAATTAGCACCTCTTGATACTTTCGCAGCAATCTCTCGTTTAAGCTCAAGTTTAATTTACACACTCGCCCGCCATCCGAATAAAAACCTCCAACCACTGATGCCATCCATCACCATAAAAGTGCATTCCCAGTGTACTCTTACAATTAATGTCCACTTTTCATTGCAGTATTAACAATGCACTCGCGCTTAGCACCTTCCTGCAACATGCACACACTACTTTGCCCCTGCAACATTTAGCTTTCTACCTCTCACATGCTCTCCACTTTGATACTTGCACAAGTGCCATCCCTGTCCATGTGACTCCCGCCCACGTGACCTAACGCCACCGTCATGCGCCAGCAAACAAAACACCCCCAGCAGCCCCCTGTCCCCAGAAGCGGACTGTGACCATTAGCATAGACAGTGTTAACACAACATTGCAGAGCAAATGCATGATTCCATTAGCATAGCAAAAGTTATAACTGTTTGCATTGTAAATGACAAAGCTATTCATTTAGCTATTTTCAAAACCAACACATTAATAAAAAAAAGTCATTTACAATACTAATAGCTCAAACTTTACTAATGCGAGACCTATTGCATTGCAAATGCTTGTTATTAATGGGTTACCCCACTGTTACTTCACACACTAACAAACACCACACTCTATGAGACTGGCCCTTGTTCAAGAGAAGTCCCATATCGCCACCCCCTGTCATACCTATATCACCCCCCATCACCACCTCATTATCTCTCATGGACCCACTAGCATACCGGAACCTGAGGGGACCCCTGCAAAGTACATCGAGGGCATCCCCATAGACCCAGTCAGGAGCCCTGAGAGTAGATGACCTCCGCCCGTGCACAGTGTCAGTGCAGGCCCCCTGGAGCTTGGGGCCCTCCAATACAGTGAGGGTTGAGGAGCTAATGGTACACCAGTGCATGGGACCCTGGGCAGCCACCTATCTCCCTCCAACCCTTCTCTTACCCAGTTTGCCACATTTCCCTTTATTGCTGTAAAGTATACTTGTGCATCCTTACTACCAGATGTAGCTTGCTGGTGGACCCCTTCCACTTCTTTCCAGAGCACAATGTCACACCCTGCGTCTGTACCACTATGTTTGCTGGTTAGATGACGATGTTCTTTGCATACTCTCTGTGATGTCGCTGGTATGCAGCATACTTTTAATCTTCAACAAAACCTTAATAAAACAAACCCAAAAAAAGAACACTCGGACTATCTTCTTTGATTGTAGCAGTGGCAGGCCTGTGAGGTTCGTGGAGAAAAGGCTGTATTTGACACAAATGTTTAAGATAACACACAAGCTCACATGAGCATCTCTAGAACGAAGGATACCTTTAGGGTTTTATATGTATTAGTAGGTGAAATAGTTGCTTGCCCATCTTGGATCTTTTTGTGTAGTAAGGCTTCTGTTTCTACATGGTCCGGATGTATCCTACTAGCATAAATGTAGTCTTTACTGTTGAAGCTCTGTCAGTTACTACTAACAAGTTTAGTACTGTATGGAAGATATGATGGATTCAATGAAGATCGTAAACAGGACAGTCAGAGAATTTAAATTGCACCTGGGTTTAATCTGCACAATTAGGAAAAGAAACTATTTAACTCTAAAGTAGTTGATTTAGAGGTTATGTATAGAAGTTGAAATGTGGGTGGCAGGTATAAAGCCTCTGAAGAATCCATGAGCCGACCAGGGAGACACAGTACTGTAATGTCCTCCCCAGCCCGGGTATATATAAATGATCACACCACACATAGAACTCGGGATTACACGTCTTTATTCTATTGTAACCGTTAACTGCCTGTACTATTTCATGAATGTTCTGAGCCACACCCAATCACTTATCTCACTATTATAAGGAGTCTATCAGGGACCAGAAGGGTGCCACTATTTTTAACATTCACAACACTGCATCACCCCCTTATTGATTATAAATTGCACAAAAAACTTTGACTCCATTCAGTTGTGTGATCATGTCATTGATACGCAGACCTGGCTATCGTTCTATTTCAATTGCCTAGTTGACTTGGCACATATCAACGCAGATGCAAACTGCTCCTCCACTATCTAGGCACTAACACAATGGGTGACACCCATGGTGTCGGACCATTGGATCGCTAAATCATGTCATTCTTTAATAGTGTCTCAAGTTCTTTCTCAACAGCCTCTTGGAAATGAAATGCAATTTGATGATGCTGTTGAGCTACAGGATGGATGTCCTCATTTCGGTGCAGTTGCACTTTCATTGTCTTAAGTCTTCCTAGTCATTGAAACAAGGATGGAAACTGATTCACCATCTCATGATAACGATTGACATTGTAGTTTACAGAAATCAGTCCCATGTCAGCCGCAGTGCTGACACTGAGTAAACATGCACTAGATGAAGTGCCTGGCAGGACATGAATTGGTGCTTGGACTTTCGCCTTTTTTTGCTCCACAGTTGCTAGAAATGAACCTTGACTTTGCAGTGGCGTTGAAGCAGCCCACGTTTACACTTTGGTTTTCAATGGGGTTAAATGGGGCATTGGAGACTGTTCATTGTACTTTTCTACTGGCATAATGTCTATCTTCACACCACTATATAGGATAAAAGGTGTGGAGAACCCATGCACCTTCAGTGTGATTATGAGACAGCGTCCAAATACATTTCGCACTTTCACTTGTTGAACTGGCTTCGACTGATATTCATCCTTTCAAGAAGCTAATCCTACTTGTACAAGTTGGCCAGCGGTCGACATTGACATCACACTCCTATCTTCCTCACTGTTACTTGACAATGATGGTGACAAACATTTAGACGAGGAATTTGATGACAGTCAACGTCGTTTATTTTCTACTATCCTCAACTGATGTGCCACTTGGCCTTGTGGGTGTGCTTCTAATATCTATGGAGCTTTCTGGCATCCATATTGTTTCTCAATGTGACGCACTAGATCTTTCCTTCACTTTGTAAACCATTCCAAAATGGTTCTCTTTCCCTCAGCCTTTGCAAATCTGTCCAATAGTACATCAACTATCTTCATGTGGAAAGTAAATCCACATCAGAAACACAACTTCTTTCTCCTAGAAGGCCTTTCTTTGGGGCCATCTACCTCATGTTTCGGCTTACTTTTCACACTCGGCACTGATTTATTTTGGGGCGCTTCGGCCTCCATATTAGCGGCTTGTCTTTCAGCCTTTCTACCGCTCTAGCAACCCTAAGTACCCGCTCCAAGCTGGGTGTCCCTTTCAGCATTTGTTGTATGAAGGAATCAGAGAGACAACCATCTATTACTCTGAGACCCATGACCTCGTCATCGTTGCACTCATTGAACTTGAAATGCTTCATGAGCGAATCAAGCCTTTCTACAAACTCATCCATCGTTTCACCAGCTTTTCGCCTTTCTTGACTGAAAATGTACCTTTCATAGTTGACATTCGGCATTCGGTTGTTCTTGGTGCTTAACTCCTCTTTGATTTGACTGTACGTTACTTCATACCATGTTGTATTTTCTTTTACACTTCTTTTACTCCTTCACCCGCCAAATTCTTTATATATTTAATGATTTTTTTGTCATTTAGTTCTTCCAGCACATCAATCAAATCATCAAAGGATTAGTTCCAGGTAGTCCATTGGTCACCAGTATTCTGCCTGTTGGCGGTATTGAAGTGAGGCAGTGGTTTTCAGAATGCGGCAGCGCTTTATTTTGTGCTCTTTTTAGCAGCCATTGAAAAGCTTCACTATTCCGACTGCCACCAACCACCATTCAAAGCACGCTCAGCGTGATTCAGCAGCTTCATAAGCACAAACCCTGTACTTCTGCTTGGGTTGTGGTGTCTAGTGCTGAGGTCGGATGGCTCTCTTTACTCTGATTCAGGTAAGCGTAATCGTATTCTCTATACCTCTGGTTATCACTGCCTCTAACGGTTCTCTGCGTTTATCTGCTTCTGCTCACAGCGTTCCCTTGCACCTGGCTGTCACTGCTCATTGCACTTTCTGTACATGGTTGTCACTGCCTTTAGTGTTTCTTTGTGTCAGAAGGTTTACCCTTTAGCACTTCCTTGCACTTGGCAATTACTGCCATAGGAGTTTCTCTGTAACTGGTTGTCACGGACTTTCGCTTTGTCATGCTGTATGAATGACAGCTCTGTGTTCGGCTGTGGCTCAGTATCTCCTTTCTCGACTTTTCCAGCACATTTCTTGCCACCGCCGACAAAACTTTCTGTAAGGCCTTTACTTTCATCACAGACCTTGCCCTGGCTGGAGTTGCGCTCTAACTCCACTTACGCCAACTGTAAATTTTTCATTTCGCCTAAGGTACACGTGGCAGGCGCAAGTAGTTCTGCTGGACCAAGGCAAACTATCCAGGAAAGCACTCTCGGTTCTTTGGGTTCCGGGGTTCACGTAATACCCTTCTCGCTGCTAGTTGTAGTGTCCTCTCCAACCCGGGTACATATAAATGATCATGCCACACATGGAGCTTGGTATTACACGTCTTTATTCTTTAGAGTGTAATCATTAACTGCCCAACTATGTTACGAATTTTCTTAACCACATCAAATCATTTACATCACTGTTCTAAAGAGTTCATCAGGGACCAGAGGAGTCCCGCTATCCCTAGTATACACAACGCCACAACTACGAAACTGTCTGATTTTAAGCAAGGAGCTAACCCCAGTCAGTCACCTTCTTCACAACCCCACCACTTTCCTAATCCTTGACAGAAGCAAGAAATGGTCTCCGATTCTGAAAGCGACAGATACATCAAGTAATATCAACAAGGCCAGCTCCTTATTCTCCAAGATGTCCACAGTCACTTTCAGAAGGGCTGTTTGTATCTCTTTACTGGGGTGGGAACCCAACTTCCAGATACCCATATTTTAGGTCTGTCGTTGTACCGTGGCCACCATTTCCGAGAAAGGGGAGATGGAGCATAAGAATGTTTCTTTTAATAATAGTTCAACCCACAAGAGTTTGTGAGCCAGGAATATGACCCATATGGAACAAGTTATTAATTATAGGAAGCTTATTTTAGCTCTTGTTAATGACAGGATTAGGAAAGGATTTGTTGTACAATTAAATAAAGTGAAATTAGCAGTCAGAAATCACTCCTTCACCAGTGAGAATTTGTGTAACTTGAATAACGGCCGTGCATGAGAACCGCCACAAGAAGTGGCCTAACTTCTCAAAACATGAGAGCAAGAAGGCAAGCTTTTTCCTCAATGCCTTTTGTTGGCATTTAAAGTTTCTCAATTTGAAACACAATAAAATATTGCTTACCACTATCAAAAACTCATTGACCTGAAAAAAAAGCATTGGAAATAGTCAGCCCTCCAATATCCTACATCGCTAGTTAGAGGGGAAAGGCATAGACTTGGGTGGATGGTAGTCTTGTAAGATATCCCTAATTGTAACATCTCACAAACAACAGTGTAACAATACACAGTATGGTCCTAACCAAACTAATCATCTGTTGAAGTGTGAAACCCAAAATCCAGCCAATTTCAGCAATGCCAGGAAATACTTTATGAGCCCCTCTGCAGTCACTTTTATCCTTTCCCATTATCCTCCATCATCTCCTCCACAAAATAATTTACTGCTTCTATTTGGGTAAAAAAGAGTAATTTACATTCAAAAGGTGGCAGTATAGAACTGTAAATTGGGCAACTATTTTCACAGCTCCTGTATTTGCTTCCTCCTACCAAGCATTTCTGGGCTGGTTCAAACTTGGGAACATGAGAATTCTGTGGCCCTGCTGAAATACCTTTTTTGTTATGTCTGCTCTAAACACCGCACTATGGGGCCGATTAGGGTGGTGGACAGATCGCCACCGCCATGCCTGTGGTGGCGATCCGTCCGCCATCCATGCCCGTCCGTCACCTATTTCCCCCCGTCATATTACAATGGCGGGGGGGAAAAGGTCTAATATGGTGGCGGTGTCTATAAGACACCGCGAGCCATATTAGGATGTGCTGTGGGCAATGCCTTTCCGTGGCGGCAATGCCGCAACGAAAAGGCATATGCTCTTTGCTTCGGGGGCCCGTTGCGGGCCCCCAGGGTGAAGGGGGAGGGTGCACATGGGGGGTACCTGTGGTACCCCCCTGCATTTCGAAATACGACATGGCAGACACCGCTCGATGCCTGTCAAGCTGTGCTTTGAAACGCACAACATGCGTTTTTAGCATTGCGGCGGGCTTTCAGCACCGCCCGCCACAATGTTAAAAATGTGGGATGCACCTGCCACTGTGGCGGGTGCATCCTAATTCGAGGCACGGGACATCCGCCCCTGTGGCGGACGGTCCCATCCCCCGACAGGATGGCGGACGGACTTTGTCCGTCCGCCATCCTAATTGACCCCATAGTGTGTCTTCATCTTGAAGCACTGATAAACCTCTGTCCCCACACCCTAAATTCATTGAATTCCTTCCAGGCGATTTTACCTGTTTGTAGTCTGCAAAATCAATTGTATCGTTTTAGCTCGGCTCAGATAGTACATTTGTAGCAGAATCTCTGTTTATGATGAATTTTTTATTTGATGACATATATCAAACTCAGGACAATATGGAAAGTATCAAAATTATATGTTTTCTCATTTAAAAAAATCTAAGGCAGTTCTTCTTTACTTGTGGTCTTAGGACCACAAGTTAAGAGTCCCAATCAGAGGGTCTGCAGCTGTTTACAAAAATTAAATGACATTAAAGTTGATACACTTTTAAACATTTTCCATATTTGATTGTGAATAACTGAAAATATTTCATATTTGAGCATTTGTTTAGTGTTCAATTGTATTTGTGCTTTGTGTTTGTGTATTGTTTGCAGTTCAAATCATAGAAATTGCTTAGACTGAGGATCCCCGGCTTCCAATAATGTCTCAGTGCGGGTCCTCAGATTCCAGTAATGATTTAGGATCCACAGAAGTCAACAGATAAAGAACCGCTGAGCTAAGGAATCTGGCCCTAGTAGCTTAGTCAGTAGAACATTCTGAATATGAAAGTTTTTCAGATTTTAAATAGTTTTATTCCATGGTAGTTTCCTCCAGTCACCCTCACTCAGCAACAAATCCCTGCCTTAGTTTGGTCCCCAACTTTGCCGTTCGTGGTCTCTTGAGCATGCTGATACCAGCCAAGTATGGGTATTGTGTAGGTTTATGGTGATGCTTGGGAATAAATTGGGTGTAGTTCATTTTTGAAATTTGAAGAGCATCTGCGCACAAAATGCTGTTGTGGGCATTGATATCACTCAAGGTCTTTATGCAGAGGTATGGAACTCATGTATTTGTAACATTTGTTCATCCTAATGTTTCTGTTTCGAATTACCAGACCTCCCTCATCCTGACTAAGTGGATGAGAGCCTGGTATTGTGCTCAACATGACATTTGTCAGGATTTTTTTAACAACTTTTTATTGCAAAAAGAAATAAGTATAATGCAGCGATGACTGTAGACATATATCTTTCATCAATAAACATGTCCATCACAGCTCTTCCATCATTGCACCTAGCGACCCCATACGAAGCTGCACAGCAGCCAGAATTTCCATATTATACCGGTCACTCCAATAGGTCTGCACAACATTCCCCTACTTTCAACCCATCTACCCCATATCTTTGTTCATTTATGGGCACAACCCCATCCCTTGTAGACTGCCCTTTCTGCCTGCATACACCAGTCCAGGTTTGCCTACCATTCCCTTAACATCGGAGCGGATTGTGCCCCCCAGATTTTAGCTATATTTCGCTTGGCCACCATTAAACCCAGCGTGAACCAGAGCTGGTCTGTATTAGTGAGGTCTCTCACATATTCAGAGTGTACCATTTTGCAGAGGTAGTCATATTCCCCTTGTATTGTGCCCTGATACAGGCTACTACTGCAGCCCAAAATGTCTGAAGAGCTGTATAGTACCAAATCATGTGGAAGAACGTACCCTCAGAGCCACATCCACTTTGACACAGTGTTGCCCTAACCCTACCCATCCTGACCAGTGCGATACATGCGTAATGGATCCTATGAAGAATCTTAAGTTGTACTAATCAAAAATGAGAACTGATAGCTACTTAACTGGGGATGCCGGATATTTGTCTGATTTAAAATATTTGTATCATCTAAAACATGGCAGCTCTCTACATTCTTCCTAGTGCAGGATCATATGCCTGCCAAGACATGACCTTCAAGTGTGTTCCTATGTGTCTCCTAAGTGTGGGAGTACTGACATGCATTGGGTTTCTGTGGGTTTAGGATGCACACAGTCAATGCTTATTTGTAAATAAAAAAAGTGTTGGTGTCCGAAGCTCTGCTCACATGTCTGCGGCTGGAGGGAGGGTACTATTGTATTCCTAGTGTTCTCACACATCTAACAATGAAATCCAATTTGTTTCATCCACTGTACCCACGAAAAACTTAGATTAAGGGTGGGCAAAGCTTGAGTAGTGGTACTCCGCCAGAGCAGCGGAAGTAGAGCCAGGTCCAGCAGTAGGACAGCTGGACACCGGTGGAAGGTAAGTCTCCCTGCACCTGTGAACTCTGCTCCACAGCGTAGGCTAAGTTAATGCTGAACTTCGCCCTTTCAAGCGGAGTGCAGAGTAGCACAAACTCCGTAAACTTAAACCACGGAGCGGAGTTCACCACCCAGAGTTAACTTAGATACAGAAGTCTGATAGAACAAAGCAGGGTTTTCCTGCAGCATTAACTAGACAGTGGTAATACAAGAACTTTTAGGCAACCTGTTTACCTGCCTTTGGAGTGCACCCTCGAGTTTTCCATGTCACATGTGGACCCCTCCAACAGTATTTGACACTCAAGCAGGTTTTGACACTGTATTGTAAAAATGATGTAACTGTGATTGGACCCTGTCTGGTTAAGGGGACAAAGGAATGGCCCTATGGGCCCTACCCTGGTGTCTGTTACTATTTACCTGTGACAGGGGGAGGCCTCTTTGAAGGTAATTAAGTCCTGGGCACAGCCCACTGGCCATCGTGTCAAGGGAAAAACAAAACCTCCGCACACCCAAACTTTTGCTATCTGTGGTGGGAGCAATTTTCACACCTCTAAAAATGCTAATTACTGTCTCACAGAAGTGGGAAAACAAATGCAATTGGGCATCCAGAGGCTTTAAGCAAAGAAAAGATAACTTTCTAAAGGTACACCTTCCTTAATATTTATCAAAAATCTGACTTTGCCATTGAGTTGGATTTTAAATAACTATTAAAAATTGTTGTTTGATTATATATATAGTTTTTCCTAACTGACATTAGCATTATTAAATGTAATGATGTAACCTTGTATTTTCTTTAGGGACAGACAGACTTGCAACAGTGAAAATATCTTTTTGGGCTTTTTCATTGTAAGGACATGTTAAAAAATACCTACATCTCCTACTTTTAAATACAGTGCACCCTGTCTTATTTATAATTAGGCTTGCATGGGGGGGCTTACAAATAATTAAAAGAATGGTCTTGATCCATCAAAAGGTGTTATTTTGACAGGTTGTGTTAGTTCAAAATTGCAACAGGGAGGGTACAAATGGCAGGCCTGCAATATGTTTGCATTGTCACTTAAATATAGCTCAATGTGTACTACAGGCTGCTTGTGATATTGAACTTACAGGCCCTAGGTACTCTATGTACCATATAATAGGCACTAACAGGTAAATTAAACTTGTCAATCTGGGGTATGCCAATTATACCCTGTTTAAAGGCACATCACAGGCATTTTATCATTCATTACCAGTGGTAAAGTGCATAAATTCCATAGCCAGCAAAAATATAATATAAGGTCTAGCAACAGATTAAAAATCGGGAATGATGCTGTAGAAAGAGCAAAGTTCCTACACACACTATATAAAAACTGCAATAAATAAATAAAAAATATATGTCTGCTACCTGTGTTTCATACTGAGAAGAGCAAAAAGAACAATTGATGGACAGATTGCAGAACAATGTCATACATTCACCCCAGTACAGAGATCTGGGCCCAAATCCATCGTTTTTGTTGCTCACCATGCCATTCCAGTTTGACTCTGCCATATGCAAATCAGTCTTGACCCTGCGCCAAATGGTATCAGTCCAGTCCGTACTGCCAGGCCATGGCCATGTCCTCACCTGGACTGGAAACAAGCATCCTAGTACCGGTTTCGGGCTTTCAGCCTGGATAGCTTAACTCCAGTGGCATGGAGAGAACGGGATCCACGTCTGGTCGTACCCGTTCCACCTGGGGTGACAAATGCAAAAAGAACAATTGATGGACAGAATGCAGAACAATGTCATACATTCACCCTAGTACAGAGATCTGGGCCTAAATCCAGGTATGCCCATACATGGGTCCTGGGCTCACTGTGCCACTGGAATCATGCTATCCTGGCTGAAGAGGGGTGAAACCCCGAAACCGGTCCTAGGATGCTTGTTTCCGGCCCAGGGAGTACCTGACTTGGCAGTTCGGGCTGGACTGTTCCCATGAGGCACAGGGTCAAGACGGATTTGTATATGGCCAGGCCCAAACTGGGGTGGTATGGCGACCAAAAGAATGATGGATTTAACCCAGATCTCTTGACTGGGGTGAATGTTTTGATTTATTCTGCATTCCGTCCATCAATTGTGATCTTTTGCTTTCATACTGAGAAGAGTCACAGGTCTTGATTAATCATATGAGCCAGAGTGTTGAGTGGTCACTTGCCATAGAGACATTCCAAACGGGAGGCAGATTTAGCTGCCAGGATGCGTCTTTCATCAATACATGGTCTCCTATGCTATCCAGTCTCCTTTGGTAAAATATGACAGGATAGTATTGTGAGGTCTAATCCATATCCTTTTCCTGTGTTTTGGCGACATTCATGGATTGCACTGTTATCAGGAGGGGACGGTTGCCATGAGATGGTGATGAGAAATTACGAAACCGAAAGGAGGGTCACTGTTCCATCAATGTGAGTGCTAAAAAATCCGCCTCACATCGATATGCGAGTTTGAGAGGAGAATGGAAAAGAGGGAAAGGATGGAACAGGTCTAGACCCACTTTGTAGTGGGAAAAAAGTTTTGTCTCTTGTTGCTCTCACACCACCCGAGAGAAGCCATGCTTCATCATTGGGCATTTGCTCCTCATCTGGCCGGCGGTGCAATGCCCTATGGGTCCTCCGAAGAGTCACTTTAGGGGGGATCTTTTTAAGAGAACAGCCGTTTAGATGAATGCGGGTGTGTGGAGTGGGTCCTATGTGCACAGTGAAGGTGTGTGTGAACAATAAAAATGGCTATGGATACCAAAGGAAAGAATAATTTTATTGTGTTGGTCCCCTTGCCATGCTAAAAAACCAAAAGGTTGTGCTTTATTATTATTATTATTATTAAATTTTATAAAGCGCGTAGTCACCCGTAAGTATCCCAGCGCTAAGATCCATACATCTGAGGGTCAGTGGGGCGAAGGGGGGAGTCAGATTAGGGGAATAGGTGCGTTTTCAGCTGCTTCCTGAATCGGAGATAGTCTTTACGCCTATGGGCGATAATGTGCCCCTGGTAACTAAAACGGTCAGGTCGACATGTTTCGAGCCTAGATGGTCATAACGATTCCTGGTGCTTCCTCAGGAACAGTACTAGTGAAGTGTAATGTGCAAGTGTTTGGGGGGATACTAGCCCCCAGTGTGAGAGGAGAATGCTCGTGCTGTGATTAACTACAGCTTAGCTACAACTAGTCAGTTGATCTGCTCCTCGATGTGACCTAGGAAAAGAGGAGAAATGAAAAGGTGACAAAAAAGCAAGACACACATCAATTATGAGTCATAGGTTGTGACATGTGCCTACAGATAGAGCTTCACACGCATGTTATGCAAAGCAGACTTGAGATTGAAGCTGGTTTCACCTTGGGGTGCGTCCCCAAGAGTGGAGGCAGTCTGAGCATGCACACTGTGCTGACCGCGGGTTACTCCCAAGTGTAGGCGAACTTGAGGGTGTGCCTGGTACTCAGTACTGCCCCCACGTCCTGGACCATGCTGTGTTTTAAGGGCCCCGGTTTCAAGACCTTAATGCGTGATATTAGCCTGAAACCAGAACATGGTAGACTCGCCGTTAACCGGGGCGGGTGGTACGGTGTGCTCCTAAGTGGTGAGTTGGCGGGACACATGACACTCGCACATGCATCCGCTCACAAACCGGGACGGCAGCATCCAGTATGCGCATATAGTAGAACTCAAAAAGAACATGACCCTCAACTAAGAATCACATAGAGAATTACTTCATGGACTTGGCGTTGGTCAACCCGTATCTTCACAGGCTAGAATTAATGAGAAGAAAGCAAATCAGTTTAGTGAAGGGGAGTTAACGGCACGCTAGTGCCTCAGTTATCAATAGCGGTGTGGACACCAGTCCGCCTGTATGTACGCAGTTTTTTGTAGTATTTAGCCTCTCAGCACCTACCCAACCCTTCGCCAGCCTGTATGTTGTTAGGCTGGTGAGGTCCCGGTCTTAACATACTGCTCAGTGCAGCGGTGCGGGCGGTTCCCCCTTCCGGGTGCCTCATCTTGTTTCTTCGCATTGCGCATGTGTGGGAGTATAGCGTACGTGTCTGCGCATGTGTCAAATACTCGAATTGTTCCTCTGAGTTCTACTTAATGCGCATGCGTGCTACGCACGCTAATTCAAGTATAGCGTGCTGTATATTTGGGACTTGTTAATGTTAAATTGTTTAAACACTAAAGCGTGGGAATCTGCACCTTCAACATCATAGTTGACGGGTAAGAAAGCGTCTCAGCGTTGTTGGCCAGGCATAAATGTACCTCATTAAGATGTTCTAAAGACTTGTGTTTATTATTATTATATGTTTGATTCATTGTGTATCTAATCGACTCCCTATAGCCCCAGGGGTAAGATCAGGACAATCCAGTGGAGTGTGTTTCGGCAATACATAAAGCATATATGCTGGAAAGGGGAGGGACATTGTCTCACACATTTTGATAGGTAGTGATGCATTCCCCAGTACCATGTTACTCTTACTGTGTTTATGGATACCACTGGTGTTAGAGCTCAAAGGGTAGATGGTGATCTCATGTTTCGGTAGATATTGGGCTTGGATTCAATGTCAAAGTTCTACTCACGGTATGTCGTCATTTAGTCCTCGTATGTGGGTGCATAGCCGATGTACCCAACGTTGCTCCCGTCCCAAGAGTGAGATATTGCTCCATGTCTGGTTCGCTTCCAGGATGGTCCACTCCATTTCATCGCATGAATGTCCTTTTTCAATTAAATGGTTTGTCATCTTAGTTGCTTTGTGGCCGCAGCGGATAGTGCTCCTGTGTTCACTGATCCTGATCTTAATTGCTCTTGTGGTCATGCCAATGTATCTCAGTTGGCACAGGCATGTGATTATGTACACACAATTCTTGGTGTTACAGTTTGTGTGTGTATGTTGTTCCCACGAAAAATCCTCAATCACAAGGGTTTTAGTATGTTTTGCCATTGGGCAAGCACTGCATGAACCACATGGGTAGTGTCCGGACACAGGGGGAGATTCCACAGTGTATTATTCTGCGGTTTCTTCCCGGGCTGGGGCCGTGATGAACCAGTTGGTCACGTAAGTTGGCTGTCCACTTGTATGTGAATCGTGGTTGCTCGATGTTCAGTGAGTCAGAGTTGAGAATCTTCCAGTTCTATTTGATCATTTGTTTGATCCAATTAGATAGTGGCGTGAAGGCAGTTACACAGGTTATGGCATCGCTCCTAGGGTGTTGCCTGGTTTCCAGGAGGCCATGGCGGTTGTTAGCCGTGGCTCTTTTTCTTGCTTTCCGGATAACCTCTGCTGGTAGCCCCTTTCATGTAGGTTTATGGTGAGGGATTTGGCTTGTTCATCAAATTCCAGAATTGCGCTGCAGTTCCTCCGGATCCTGAGGAACTGGCCTTAGGGAAGATTTTCCCAGAGTGCCTTCGGGTGGTAACTTCTGAACCTCATGAGACTGTTACGATCAGTGGCCTTCTTGAACGTCTTTCTGTGTAGGTGACCATGATCAAGGGTGATGAGTAGGTCCAGGAAGGGGGTGGCCTTATCGGATGATGTCCTCGTAATATGCAAGTGAGGGTTGAGATGATTGATCCAGTCGTGGAACTGGGTGCAGGTTTCCTTGGTGCCGTTTCAGAGGATGAGGACGTCATCAATGTATCTTTTTTAGGTGATGAGATTTTCCTGGAACGGGTATGTATCCGAAAAGATGTGGGTAGTCTCAAAATGTGACATGTGCAGCCCGCCAAACTAGGCGCAACGGTACTACCCATAGAGGTACCTTGTACCTGGTGGTAGGTAGTGGTCCTGTACACATCGAGGAGCAGATCAACTGACTAGTTGTAGCTAAGCTGTAGTTAATCACAGCACAAGCAGGCTCCTCTCACATTGGGGGCTAGTATCTCCCCAAACACTTGCAAATTACACTCCACTATTTATTACTGATCCTGAAGAAGCGCCAGGGATCGTTATGACTGTCTGGGCGACCTGACCATTTTAGTTACCAAGGGACGTTATCACCCATAGGCGTAACGCATAACCTTTTGGTTTTTTATAATGGCAAGGGGACCAACACAATAACATTTTTCTTCCGTTTGGTATCCCTTAGCCATTTTTATTGTTCACACACAACTTCACAGTGTACATAGGACCCACTCCACACACCTGCATTCATCTAAACGGCTGTTCTCTTAAAAAGATGTCTGCTATAGTGACCCTTCCGGTGATACGGAGGGAATTGTAGCGCCGGGCCGACGAGGAGCAAACACCCAATGATGAAGCATGACATCTTTTGGAGTGTGTGAGGGCAACAAGAGACAAAACTTGTTTCCCCCCCTGCAAAGTGGGTCCTAGACCTAGGTCCATTCTTTCCCTTTTTTCCATTCTCCTCTCTACCTCACATATTGATGGGAGGGTGACTTTTTAGCACCCACATCGATGGAACAGTGACCCTCCTTTTGGTTTAACGGTTTGATAGTGGAGCGGGGGCACTGGATCTTAATCAAATCCTGTTCCCCATTCTTTTTTTGATACTGGGGATGAGGAATTTCATGCTACCCTACTTAGGCACATCTAGGTTGGAGGAAAACTAATGGTGGTCTGGGGCGTTTGCTGGTACTATCTTACAAAAACATAGATAACCCACTCCATATTTTATCCAGCACCATGATCAATGTGGATTGGCTGTGTAACAGTTCTCATAAACTGTACTGCTTCACCTTTGGCCTGTAACCATTGTTGTGTAATTGTTAATTCTTTAATATAATTTAAAATCAAATCGTCTGTGAAGCCTAGTCCAAGCGACATGGGTCTATTATCTGTCTGAACTTCTCAGTTGGCTATTAATTTTCCAAGTTTGAGAATAAACTCTGCCGCCAATGTGGGGTTCACAGTTTCAATTTCCAGGTATTTTGTATCTGGGTATCTTATCACCACCAACAATTGGTGACTATCTGGGAGACTACCAGAATCAGTCTGGCTGAACACCAGACGCTCAAGGCATCCCTTAACTGTAATTTCCACATGCTCATTAAGCCCAGGGAACTAAACTTTGTTGTAGAATCCACTCTTGAGCTTGACAATCCCCTGATGTCCAGTATTGACCAGTTGTAGAGCTCTCAGAGTGAGCTGATGTGGAAACACCAATCTCTGTCTTCGAATTTAGCAACCCTCAGGGGACAGTGCTAACTCACTACAAACACTATGCAGGGGTACAAGAACCTTCGGAGCAAAGGGAGGGCAAGAAGACAAATCAGTAATGTAACAACCTCCAGTGGCTAGTCTGGATGACTGTGGGAAGAAGGCATGTCCTTTTAGCCGTTAGCCTGGCATACTCTTCTGTTTGTAAGGCCTCCTGTGTTTTAGCACAAGGTTTCGAGTTGTGGACGTTGTGACAATTAGTTGGCTGAGTTTTGAAAGCTTGGTCAATAAACTATGGAGAAAGAGTGTTCCTGTTACTGCAAGAGCCATTTTGCAAACCTCGGAAGAGGTTTTTTTGAAGACTCTTGAAACAAAAGGACTCAAAGGCTTTTCTGCTGATTAATATTAATTCTGAAGGCATGCTTGTTAAGACGAACGTGAAAAGGTTGACACCCCTTATGCATTGCAGTAACCTCTTATTTAATGCATAACCATCTCTTTTCAGTGGTGTCAAATCTCTGCTATCATATGCAGTCAGTGTCCATTCCCTACAGAGTTGCTTCTGGGACATTAAGGCTAATTGAGCTGTTATTGAACTCTTTCAGATTTCCTAGCCCAGGCAAAGTACTATTACATAGTCTCTGCAGAGAGTGTATCTTTTATTGCCTAGCACACTGACTGATGCATCTGAGTCCAGTCCAACACAGATGGAGAGAGTGTGAGGTCACTCAGTGTTTGAGTCAGGGACATGAGGTTCTTAGCATACTGGATAATATTAACAGATTAATAAAGTCTTTATAATTATAGAAGCAAAATGTAAACATTTTAATCTTCAGATGCTCTATAAATGTGTAGGAATTTGACATTTGAGGCAAAAAATATAGGGGGTCAATAGGATTGCGGTTTTCCCGCATCCTCCGGGCCGGCGGAAGTGTCCGCCGGCCCAGAGGATGCGGGAAAACGGCTGCGGAGGCTTCAAAGACCCCCCGCCAGATTAGGATGGCTGGGGGGGTCAGGAAGACCGTCCGCCGCTTTTCCGCCGTGGTCGACTTACGACCGCGGCGGAAAAGCTCTAATATGGAGGCGGTGTCTAACAGACACTGCCAGCCATTTTAGGATGGGGGTAAACAAATGTATTTTCGCGGCGGCTTCTCTGCCGTGGAAAGGCATAAGGTGATTTCTTTGGGAGCCTGTTGCGGGCCCCCAGGGTGACGGAGGGGTGTGGGGTGCACATGGGGGGTACCTATGGCACCCCCCTGCATTTGCGTGCACGAAGCGGCAGGCACCGCACGGTGCCTGCCGCTTTGTGCATGCAAATGCGAAGCATGCATATTTAACTTTGCGGCGGGTGCTGCTTCAAGCAGCACCCGCCGCAATGTTAAATATTGAGGATGTGAACACCAGGGTGGCGGTCACATCCTAATAGCACTGGAGGGACCGCCGCTGCCCCTGCGGACGGTCCCTCCTTCTCTGGGGTAACAGACGGACGCATGTCCGTCCGCCATCCCAATGATCACCTAAGTTAGTATCCTCAAATTGACTTGTGGGAGCAGTGCTTTTGCATTGAACAGGATATTATATGGATGATGAGTGGTCTCAATTTAATTTTGAAATGCTCCAACCTTACTATTAAAATTGCAATTGTGTTTATTATCCATTTGTGATTATTTCATCCTTTGTAAATATGTCTGATGAATGCTTGCTCTTTTAGTTTTATTTAATTGTTTTGCAGTTTTAACCATTGAAAATGCCTAGGCCAGGGTCCCTGGGTTCCAGTAATAACTAATTGGGGTTCCTGGCATTACAGTAAGGATTTAGTGGGGGTCCCCAGGTTCCTGTAATGATGATGTGCTGGTCAACAAAAGTCTAAAGGTTTAAGAACATCTTAAGAACGTCTGCTCTACAGTATGTCACCATAAAGTTTCTGATGTTAGATACGGACGTGGATTGCATCTTCTACTGGATGTCTTCAACTTGTTTCCTCGTCAGTACAATGGGGACACACTGAACAACTTCAAGCTTGAGGAATTCGGCCTCCAGTTTGGGTGGAGGTGAAAACTATATGACACTAATGCAGTTGATTAGGTTGATTTAATTTGCCTATATGTAGTTGTACATTCTTACCTGTGATTCACCAAGCACTCTGTAACAGAATCTCAAAGTCATTCAGCAAATCATTGAGAGTAAAGTAACTGTGTACTCCGTATCCAAATTGGATGAGTCTGAGTTCTTTGGCAGTTCTTTGGCTGTCTCATAGCTAAGCAACATTCCTAAGCTGTCCTTGGTGACATACACTTAGGCTATCTGTTGGAAAGTCATCCTGTGCCTTGGGCAACAGGGCAACGCCCAACTTTTTGCTGACTGGTACTGGTGGTAGCTGACTCTGACTGACCCTGGGCATTGCCTAACCAGGCCTAGGGCAGGGGATTGAAACTACCTATCAGTGCCTAGCATATAATACGGAATGGCAGTTTTGAGGCCAGCAGATCTTTCTGCACTTGCCTGTGTGCACTGCTGAAGCTGAAGGTCAGTTTAAAATCAGCCCTGTGTTGCAAGACTGCTTTTAAAATGCAAATTGTGCCCAAACTCGACTTTTGTGTTTGGGGCACTTATAAATTAATAAACTACAATGTTTGCACATGGTAGGTATCCCCAGGGTCTCCCATAGGTGTTCCAGGGGTGGGGGCCAGGTACTTATAGGATAATCCTTATACAAAAAGGGTTTTAAATGTGCTGGAGTTAGTGAAATTGCACATTTCACTCCTCACATTGTAGTAAAGTGCTTCCCAAAATCAACTTTTGTGCTAGGAGCACTGTGAAATGAGGATCTGCACTATTCTGATATATTCAGAACTCCTAAAGTCTTTCCTATGTGTTCCAGGGTTGGGGTATCCTGTAGGTATAAGAAGAGTCCTTATAAAACCTGTTTTATATGCCCTGGTATTGGAGAAATTGTCCAGTTCATTTTGCCATTGCAGATCCCCAGCCCATAGATGAACATTGGAAAAGGTTATTAATTAATAACTGGAGAAAGAAAAGCCATAAAACTAGGATTAAAGGACTCAGTAGAATAGTAATGATAAATCCAACAATATGGTATTGTTGAAATTATTGTGAAATGTACAGACAAGAAATTATGACTTTTTTTGTCTGTAAGCCAAGATTCAACCCTGAACCCAGAGAAGTTGGAATTAGTATCTGAGAGCTCCTCAGATCTGCTGCTTGAAACTTAAGAAAGCAAGAAGGGTCATGCTGGAAGTTTGATGTGCATTTCCTAAGACCTGCACTCTGAAGACTGCAGCTTCTGCACTATCTGAAACTACAGCCTGTGGATTACCTTGCTGTAAAAAGGACTAAAGAGTGGACTCCCTGCAAGCTACAGGTTAACAGACCTCACCTGGAACGTCACCACCAAGAATCCTCAACCTGGAGAACTACCATTGTATTTGTAAGGGTTTTGCCCAAGTGGATTATGGAAATTGAAGTCTCACACTTTCAAGGACCCTCTTGGAGATTCCAGAACCTTGGCTTGTGTGTTGGACACTTTGGGACCCGCAGGAAGAACTTCAGGAAGGAGTTCTAACAGTATCCAGCTTGCTAGATGGAGCTACACAAGACATGAGAAATCCTCCAGAACAATTGTGAATGTGTTCCTGTCAGAGGCAATGAAATTACCAAAAGGGGCACTGTTGGTTTTGAAGCACTAGAAAGTTACTAATCTTCACAAATTGATATCTCTGGTTCCCTACAGTGGATGATTTTCGTTTTGGTGTCATTTAAAAGATAAAAATATCTCCTATTTTTATAAATTTTTATTTTGTGTTGTGTCCTAAATATTTTGAATTGGTGTTTTTAAATGCTTTACAATGCTGTAATTGAAGTCAAGCCTGCCTGTTCGCAGCCAAGCTACCAAGGGTTGAGCATGGGAGTCATTTTCTAAGACATATTCTGACCCCTATACTGTGTTAGTGGCCTTATTGCCAGTGGCATATATATGTTTACCCCTACTAATCATCCACTTTGCAACACTATCATAATGTGATTTTTGTGCAATAGATTTGTGATGAATATGCCACACAGTGGCAGCAGTGTGTGAGTTCCATATGCACAGTTTTTCAGCATGGTCTGCTTGAATATAATGGTTGATCTCAGAAATTTGTATTGCGGCTTGACCACCGCATTTATGGTAGCTCCTGTGTCTATGAAAGCAGTAATGGTTTGACCACTGACTTGCATGCCGGTTGCAACCGCCATGCCCCAGTTTCTGTTCAACTGCATATACCATATGCCCAAGCCATTATCACACTTGCAGTCATCCATGTCATCAGTTCTGTGTTTCAAGTGCAAGGGTGTGATTGAGTTGACGGTATACTTCTGTGGGGTTTTTATGTGATAGGAGACCTTTGTAAAATGATTAACTTTGCTGCAAGTGGAGCATTTCTTGCCCTGCATAGGGAAGTCTCCAAAATGTGGGAACAACCTACCACAATACTCAGTCACAGGGTTTATTTATCCGGTTCTTTCTTAATGAGCTTGCTCATTGCTTCTTCCATATGGGGCCCTTACAGGTTTTATAGCTCAAACAATTGTTCCAGTGTCAGAATGTCAGTGTCAAGTGTGAGCATTGTAATTGTTGTCTATTTGCAAATGATAGACAAAAGGAACTTGTCAAGACTTCCAATAATAAGGTTTACAAGATGTGGGAATTTCTTAACTACAATTCCCCGTCCACCTGTGTGTGTACCAAAGTGTGGGTTAGATCAAATATTAGGAAACTCAAATAAGGTGGTAGGAACATCTGTCTGTGTTACACAATAGAGACATGAGGGACCTTATAGCTGTACATTTTTTGAATGAACATATAGAATCTGACGTATCCGAGATCAGCTTCACTGGACTGACTACAATGCATCCACATAGGAGGTGGAGATAGAATATTCAGATTTTAAAAGCTTGAAACAGTTTGGATTAACATATTTTGGGCTGTACAGAGAGTTTTCAATGCAAATAAAGAGGTACAATAATTTAAGTGGAATAGGTTTTTAGATTGTACTGTAACATATAAGGGCCGATTCTGATTCGGGAAAAACCGCTCCGAATAGCTGTTCGGAGTGTTTTTCCCGTACGAATCGTACCCTGCAACGTCCTCCGTACGTACGACGAAGTACGATTCGCACCAGAAGCCGTACTCCGTACGAGTCATACAGAGACCGTAAGACTCTAATCTCCGTACGATTCTCCCTTGCAACCCGCTGTACGCGACATCTGTACGGTTCGTGGCTGGTTGTTATGACCCAGCAAGTAAGATATGTGTCGGGTACGCACCGTACGACCCTTTTTCTACGGGAGCTGAAAACAGCCATAAAAGCAGAGTTCGTGCCGAAACAGGTACGGAACGGCCCCCCCCGGGTATGGTGCGTACACCCCATGATCGCAGTGGTACGCACCGTAACCCTGCGATCATGGGGTGTAAGAGCCGTACCCCATGTACGATGGGTGTACGAGCCGTACCCCATGTACATGGGGTACGGCTCGTACACCCATCGTACATGGGGTACGGCTCGTACACCCATCATACTTGGGGTACGGCTCGTACACCCATCGTACATGGGGTGTACGGACCGTACCGTGTGTATGTGTTTGTGTGCTTTTCCGTACGACTCGCCCTTACCTGACGTGGACCGTACAAATCGCGTCCTCATACTCCGGTCCGGATCGTACTCGTCGGGTCGTACGGCATGTGTACAAGTCGTACGGTTCACGGTTTCAGCCTTGCAATACGTATGGATCGTGACGATTCGGACGGATTCACGGAATACGGATCGTACTACGCGACTCTGACAGACGAGTACGATTCGTACGGAGAGGGCTCCGGATACAAATCGTACGGACGTTTTTTTCCCCGAATCGGAATCGACCCCTTAATGTTAAAACGCTTATAACAAAAATACTAGAGCAATAACGTAATGAGTCTCAAAAACCACATAAGATTTCAGAAATTTGAGATATTAGGAATGTTATCATGATCCATCACCTCTGTTTGAGAATTTGGGCTATGTCAATTGTGTAAATTTAGTTTACAATATCAAAATAACTTATTGTAATAAGTTATGTATTTCAAATTAAATCTAAGAGTAAAATCTATGAGAGAAATAACAGTATGAACATAAATGTGGTAAGAAGTTAGTTCTAGGCAAAGAGATACAAGGTAGCTGAGCTAAGCGGATGTCTGCACTAAGAGCTAATTTGACTGCCAATACAGGTTTCAATCACAGAGGAAAACAACTTCACAAGTATCAAAGAAAGTGCTTCCCGCTTGAATGTGGTATGTAAAATTGGGGGTTTCTGGGGAATAGCAGAGACAGACACATTTTTGGCACATTCCATGAAAGTTTGTGAATTGTAGAGGCCAGGGAAGGGCATAAGTAGGGACAGATGAAGGGGGCTGGGTGAGTTAGGGATAGATGTTTAAGGGGTCAGGAAGGGCACAGCCAGCATCTTCCTAACTCCTTTCAACCACCGGGCAGAGGGAAAATAAAGAAGGAGATAGGGAGGGGCATTGCGGATCATGAGGCAGTACTTGTCACCAAGCACACTTTAGGTGTGGCAGGGTTGGTGGATTTGCTCAGACCTGGCGTCTTAGAGCAGGCCTGGGTGGGACTGAGCTGCCCGGCATGGGCTGCATCGGCTGGGGTAGCGGTCACTGTCGCAGCTTACTGACCTCCGGGGGGAGGCCAAGAGGGATGGAGGGGTGGGGTAAGGAAGCAGGAAACTGCCTGCAGCAATAAAGTCAAGAGCGCTGGGGAGAGGGCACAGTCTCCCGGCAGCTGTGGGCCAAGTCGGGCACTGGGCATACGTAATGCCTGATTCAGGGAGAGGAGGGCGGGCCAAGCAGGAGCAGCTATGCGCCATTAGGCACGGAGGAAAATTCTACTGTGGTGGATTTCAAGGCAGCCGGGGTGATATGCCTTTGGACCTGACTGCCAGGAGTGTGCAGGAGGGGATGTGGCTGGCAGAGGGACCTGGGGCCTACCTGAACTCCAGAAAGAAGAAGCAGAGGGAGTCCTTAAACAGGCATTTGGATGAGGGAGGGGTGGGAGGCAGGCCTGGATGGTTGGGGGCCATTAGCTATGGGTACCAGAAGGGGAACAATACGTGTCAGGGACTGTGGACACTGGTGTGGTTTGAAGGGCTAGAGGTGCACTGGGCCTGACAGGTTGGTGCAATCTGAAGGGTGAGAGACTGATGATGCAAACGGGAGAGATTGGCAGTCAGTTGGCAATTCCGTCAGGTTGCAAGACGGCCCCCGAGACATTGGCCTAAAGAAGTAGGGGCTCTGCGGTGGCCCTCCCTCCGCCACAGGCGTGGTCACACAGGGCACACATGGTGCTTCACAGGATGCTGGACCAAGAGATGCCTGGGAGAAGGAGTGGTGAGAATGTGAGAAGGGATGTGTTATGCAGGCACAGGAAAGAATGAGGTGGAGTTGGATCACAAAAAAGGCAAGGATGAGCGGGAGAAAGTTCAACTGCGAGATGTTGAGGAAATGGGCGAGCAAGTGGCATGGAAGGATGGCAGTGGTGCTGCAATGGAACATACAGTTGGTGTCTTTCAAATGTCAAGAGAGCGGACAAGGGAGGCACCACTGGAAAGCAATCCATGTCTGGTGGCGGTTGTAGAAAGGACAAATATGACGGTGTTGGATTACCTTCTGGTAATAAACAATGGTGGTCAGTATGGGAAATGAAGGAATTGGGGACAGGTTCAAAGGCTTGCAAGTCGGTGGGGGTATGGGATGGGGTCATTGAGGGAGCATTGTAGAAAGAGAAAGAGACACCTTTGGTGTAGACTGCGCCCAAGGAGGTGGTGAGCAGCAAAGACAAGGAAGGAAAGGGGGACAAGACGAATGACACAAAGGTGACGGACATCACAGGAGTAAGAAAGAGTAAGGAGGAGGATGCATATAAAAAGAGGCTTCCACACATGGGCTTGCTAATGCCACTAGGGTCACACATATCTGACGAGACGAAGACAGGATCTGGTAGCATGAATATTTAGATGTCTTCAAGTTATTACAAAAGACATTCAAGCTAAATTATCTAAAGAGGAAGAGTGGGAGCCGGCACGGCATCCCAGGGTGCCCATTAACATGGAAAACTGGAGGTCAGACTTTTTGATTTACGGCAGCATTTATTGCAAGAAATATGCAGACAGGGCAATTGCACTATTCAAATTTATAGATATTATTAAGATGTCTTAGATGCATTTTGGTGGCAACACTTGGCTTAGTTATGAGGAGGAGTTCAAGGCCCAAGTCAGTGATAACCTGGACAAGCGATGGGTTGATGTTGATTCTGATTTATGGCTGCAGTTGATGTCATTGACACAGCGAACGACCACAACTCATCTGGCTAGTGCCCTTCCAGTCACATACTGGCCTTTTCAGCCACACCCCGCTCAACAGGGGGCGAGGTATGTGCCAAAAAGTATAAGAACCCAATAATGTGGCATGTTTAAACTATAATAAAGGTTTCTGCTTCAGACACGCATGCAGGTACAAGCATTTCTGGTGTGGGGGGAGACACCCCACTATGGAGTGCTTCACCTTGGCCAGCCCAGCGGAACGGGGGCAGGCATCCAAGGGAGGAGAAATTAGAGTATGGATGGGTCAAAGGGCTCCTCTACAGTTAAGGTTGAGGGTCTCATCCCATGGCTTGTTCTACCAGGACAGGGAGGCGGCTTTGAGTTTGGAATGGGGTTCTAGGAAAGCTTTTAAGGTGGGTTAACAGGGCCCAAGGAGACGTAGGTGGGTGGGCAACTAACAATCAGCAAAAACATCATTAGAGGTGGTGGCAGCAAAATTGAATAGGAAGTGGAGAAAGGTAGTATTGTAGGTCCTTTCTATGACTGGCCCCTAGTAAACTCGATCATTTCTCAACAAGAGTGCCCAATAAAAGTGGCGGGGAAGTTCAGGATTATACACCACTTGTCATGGTGGGAGGGATCTTCGGTGAACATTTTCATTGCCACGGAAGACACTAAAGTTGTGTAAGCGTTGTGGATGATGCAGTGCGTTTGGTTTGACAGTGCAGCAAGGGGGCAGTATAACAAAATGCAATATCAAATGCTACCCAGAAATCCATATGGTTTTCCATTGTTTGGCATGCAATTTGGAGGTGCCATATATGTGAAAAGATTGTTGCCTATAGGCTGTGCCATCTCTTAAGCTTTGTTTAAGTCCCTTAGCACCCTTCTGCAATGAGATGTTACATTACCTGGATGATTTTTTGTTTGCAGGCAGACAGGAGTCGGATGAGTATCACAGAGCTCTGAGAAATTTTGAGCAGTTGGCAGAAGAACTGGGAGTTTCCTCGGCCCAGAAAAGTCAGAAGACCCCAGTAAGTTGTGACATTTCTGGGCATTGATTTGGACACGGAGTTGTTGGTGGCGAGATTACCCGGTGAGAAGGTGTGGTTGTAGCAGTTTTTGGACAAGGTGATTGGGGAAAGCAGACTGGAGATGAACAAGGTGTAAAAGTTGATGGGTTTTTAATTTTGCCGGTAGAGTGGTGAGGGGTGGACAGACCTTTTACAAAAAGTTGGGGCATGCAGGGCTGGACTGGCAGTAGTTGGCCCCTGGCGTTTTCCTGATGGGCTAGAAGGGTGAGGGGCCAGTTTTGGAGAAGTGGGGGCTGTTTGGTTTGTCACTGGGGCCCGGTTTTGAAGCAGTGCTGCAATATTGTCCCACTGTAACAAAAGCAGCAGTAGTGTTTCCCACCAGCACCCCCTCGCCACCCACTTGGGCAGATTCTGACTTAATAGCCAGGGCTGGCTTGCATTCTCTCTCCGGCCCTGTGGGCAAGGCTATGTCGGAGGTGGTGTTACACCATCACAGCGTGTGTATTTCTTTGGCAGTGCGTGCAGATCTATGTCTTTGGAGACTTTTTGGAAGATTTCGATGTAGTGTTGATGTTGTTTCTGGAGGATAAAATGATTTTCTCAGATGTGGCAGGTGGGCATGGTTTTGGCCTGTTCAGGGATGAAAAGTGGTGTGCGGAGTGATGACCACCACACTGGTTGCAGCAGGAGAGGAGCATTGCCTTCTTGGAATTGTTTTGGCTGCTTGTTGCCTTGACAGTGTGCGAGAGAGTTGGCTGACAGGTCGGTGATGTTCAATGTTGACAACATGACAGCAGTGAACTGACAGTGAACACTGGATCTTTGAGCCTGCTATTGTTGAGGCAGTTTACATTGGGCTGTTTGCGATTAAACATTTTTTTCAGGGCAAAACACGTGCCAGGGGTGAACAATGATATAGCAGTTTCATTATCTTGTTCACAGTGACAACGTTTCCACTCCTGGTACCGAGAGCTGAGGACGACAAGATGACATTACCTGTAGGGATTTGGGTGTGGTGGGAGAGAGAGTGATTGGACTGATGGCAAGGTCTTCAGTCAAGTCTACAAGGAGGAGCTATCAACTGTCATGGAACGAATTTGCGAGTTTTGAAGGATGCCCACACAGGTTGGTGATGCAGAATCACAGTGACATGGAAAGGAGAGTGATTCGTTTTGTGCTGTCTTTAAGTGACAAAGGTTTATCGCCCACTACTATTGTGGACAAGTTGGCTGGCGTTTTGTTTTATGGAACATTGTACTAGGATTTTGACCCAGCGAGGGATGAGATTTTGGGGATGATTCTGAAAGGGTGGGGTAGAGAGTATGGAGGTGGGGGGACTAGTTTATGAGAGGCAAAAACTGTGAACTGGTGTGGTCCACACGTGACTTGAGTGTTTTGCATAGCGAGATATGTTTGGAGCAGGGCCAATTGAGGATATGGCTGAGGAGATCCCAGACGGACCTGGTGGGGAGGGGGAAGTGGTTGTGGCTGCAGGAAGGGGGCAGAGCGGAAACGTGCCAGTGACTGAGTGGATCAAGTTTCATGTCTGGCAAGGGTGCAGCCAGGAGGCAATTTTTTGTCATGAGGGTGGGGCAAGGTTTAGTGCTTTTCAATTTCTGTCAGTGCTACACTTGCATTTTTTAAGCTGGGACAGGATCTAGCCAGCATTGGACCGCACTCTTTTTGGATTGGTACAAAGACGGTAGTGACACATCTGGAATGGTATTGGAACCAGATTCGGAAGATAAGCCGGTGGAGATCTAGGTGTTGTTAGCGTTACGTACGGAAATAGGAGATTTGGCGCGAAGGAGATTGAGGAACGTGTCAACTACCAACACTGTGTTTATTACCATATGGTGAGCAGTCCTGGGAAGAGTAGCTGTTGACTTGGATAGTTGGACCAGAAGATTTATGGACAGACCCTGGGATTGTCCAGTAGCAGGCATGAGGTACTATGGTGGACTAGGATTGGGATGCGCTGGGGCAATTTGTTGCCATTTTTAGCAAAATTGGTTCAGCAGAGGGGTTGCCTGGATATTCCACTTGTACACTTGGGGGAAAGTGATTTGGTCAAGTTGTAGAGCTGACATTACTGCAACACATGCAGCAGAACCTGCAGTTAATCAAAAGGACATCTTTGGTCTGGGTGACAGTGAAGACAAGAGACTAAACATGCTGCCAAGGCCAGGAGGAAGCTCAATAGAGCGATGTATATGTTTTGCATGTCCAGGGACATTAAGGTGGTAGCCCAAGGGGGCATCAAGGAGGAGGAGTAGTTTCTCTTTAGGAATGAGGAGGTACACCTTTCACAGTTTGCAAATGCTTAATATATGATGTAAATGATGGATGTCATAGTAAACTGTGGAATGAGAGAATTTGGTGCAAAGGAGTGAATTGATAATTATCTTGGTAAGAAGCTGTGAGGGGGATGCGGTCAAACACCCTAAGGGGTTTTCCTGGATGGTGGTAGTTGGGGCGGTGGGGTGGTTTGAAAAGTCAGATGCAGGTATATTCACCCCTTGGGGAGAGGATGAGGGGAGCGCAGGCACAGGAAGACCTTTTGTGGGATTCTTTGAACAAGACAAGGAGGCGTCATTGGAGGTTGTTTGGTAGGGAAAGAGAGATTGGGGAATGGAAGGAGGTCAGTGAGTGAAAGGGAAAAGCTTGAGGCATGGTATGGGGTGCTGGGGTGAAAGCTTGATGTGAGGTGATAATTGTTGGGTGAAGAGGGGGATGATGTATCAAGATGTTTGACACTGTGTTAATGTTGTTTTGAGGTGTGTTATCTGTTTTGCAACCCTGTTCTAATCAAATGCCCTGTTACGCTTGATGGTGGTGTGGTGTGTAATTATATCACAATGAAGGAACCTGGAGGGAGCGAAAAGCGCAGCCAGTCTCCCCCGGGACAATTATGAATGGTAGCCGCCAGGACAGGGCGTAGGTAGAACAGAGGAAGGGGCAGGAGTTAGGGACAGATATTTAAGTTGTCAGGGAAGGCAAGGACGTCTCTTCCTGACTCCTCTGCACCACCAGAAGCAGGGAGGTTTAAGAAGGACCACCCACCCACCCTACAAACTTTGGGGTCGTGGTTGGATACTGTATTTTAAACCTTCTTAATTCCTCATTTGATCTTTCCTCAGTTCCGGCCCTATGGAAACACACCATGGTAACGCCACTACTAAAAAAGCCCACAGCAAACCCGGAAATCCCAGCCAACTACAGACCCATATCCCTGCTCCCTGCCTTCTCCAAATGTTTGGAGAGACACGTTCACTCGGTCTTATCCACGTTTGCCGAAGAAAACTCGCTTCTGCACCCCTCCCAATCGGGCTTTCGGGCTGGCTTCTCGACAGAAACCACCCTTCTTGGAGTTACGGAACACATCCGAAATCTCCTTGACAATGGTCAGACGGTCGCGCTCGTGCTTTTAGATCTGAGCGCGGCCTTCGACACCATATCCCACGAAATTCTCATCAAGGAGTTATATAGAAATGGTGTCTGCGGAAAAGCCCTTGAATGGATTCATTCCTTCCTGGCGGAACAAACCTTCCAAATAACATCTTCACTGGCCTGTTCTGATACCCTCTATGCACCCCACGGAGTGCCACAGGGATCTATACTTAGTCCCCTATTTTTCAATCTATATCTCAGACCTTTGGCTGACCTAGTCGAAAAATCCGGACTCACCCTTATGACCTACGCCGACGATTCCCAAATTACTTTTTCTCTATCTGAATCCTGTCCGACATCCCCATCTCTACTCAAAGCAGGGCTTCAAAACATCCTTAACTGGATAACAAGAAACCAATTAAAGCTCAATGGAGACAAGACAGAGATTCTGCTCTTGGGAAAACGTCGAGACCTGTGGAATCCCTCACACTGGCCTAATCAGATGGGCACTTTTCCTACCCCTGTGACCCACGTTCGCAATCTAGGAGTCATCTTGGACAGTTCCCTTTCCATGAGTCAACAGGCCAGCAAAGTCACTGGTCTATGCCTCACCATCATCAAATGGTTGAGGAAAATCCTTTGGATGCTGCCCCCTTCCACTCAAAAGACCGTAGTCAATGCCCTCATAACATCTCGGCTTGACTACGGCAATATTCTGTACCTTGGCTCCAACAGAGCGGTAGTCGGTCGACTACAACTGGTCCAGAACGCAGCAGTTCGACTGCTGTGCAAAATCCTTAAAAACTCCCGAGTCTCGACCTACCGTCGGAAACTCCACTGGCTCAGGGTTGAAAGTAGAATCTGTTTTAAAGCCCTGAACTACATGTTCAGAATTAAAACAGGTACTGCACCTAAATACCTTTTAGCTCTGGCCCACCCTTATACTCCCAAGCGTAACCTTCGTTCGCAATCAGCTGCCAACTTCTGTGTGCCAAGATTTAAATTGGCAAGAATGGGAGGTAGATCTTTTTCTCATCTTGGACCATCCCTCTGGAACGCACTCCCTCACTTCATCCGAAAGGAGGAAAACCATGTCAGGTTTAGAAGGCACGTCAAGAACCTGGCTATTTGAACAATAACCTGAATAACCAGAACCTTCCCCTGACTTTCTTTCTAGCTGTGTCTCGGTGCCGGGAAACCCTTTTTGGGTAGCTGTTGCACCTTACAAATTGAAAAAATAAATAAATAATAAATATTTTCAACAGTGAATGCTATAATAGGATAGGTTGTAGGTTTATCGGTGATAGTGGAGGTGTGGTTAGTCAGATGCAGGCATATTCACCCCTCGGGTGGATAAGAGGATCACAGGCGAAGGAAGACAGTGTGCTGGATTCTTGGAACAGGACAAGGAGGCTTCATTGGAGGATGTTTGGTAAGGAAGGCGAAAGAGAAATTGCGGAATGGAAAGGGGTCAGTGAGTGAAATGGAAAAGAATGAGGCACGGTATGGCGCGTTGGGGTGAAAGCTTAGTGTGAGGTCGGAATTATTGAGTGAAGAAGGGGATGATGTATCCAGCTGTGTGTTGCTATGTTAATGTGTTTTGAGGTTGACTAACTGTTTTGCAACCCTATCCTAATAAAATGGCCTTTCATGCTTCATGTTGGTATGGCGTGTGATTATTCCACAAATGGCCAATTTATGGGACCATAGATCACATGATATTTTGTTTAGTTAAATGCACAAGATCATAGTACACTAAAGACACATGGTACAGAAGACACATGTCATGTAGTTCCTATAAAGAGTATACAAGATCTGCGCGTTTAGCCTACATACACTGTAGGATTGGTGTTAGACTGACTCTGAACACCCCCACCGGGTCTGTTGAGCTTTTGTACCAACTAGCTCATAGTGCAACTAGAATCTCCTCTTACCAAGGAAAGAATAGTTCCTGGCAACCATCAAACATGACAACTTTGATCCCTCAAGACCCTGGAAACAATATACTACCTTTTGCTCAGTCACTCCTGCGTACTTAGTCTGTCTCAGAGAGATACACATGTGTAGAATAGATGAGCTGCAACAACTGTGAGACAATATAAGATATATAGGATTAGCAGTACTATAAAGGTAAATGGATGGTGTAGTTCTACCATCTTACTATAATCATGAATACATTCAAGTATATATAACACATGATAAAAACATTCGTACTCCTACAATGTCTCCCTAACTAGATGTACCTAAATGTACCTAGCCTGTGTGTAGGTGTTAAGCCAAGAATCCCTCTAGGATTAGTCAACCCCATTACCTGAAGTGAGAGACTGTGGGACCCTGTCCTGGTCTTGAGCTCGACACCCCGCGAGGAATGGTAGACCACTGCAAGCTGAAGTGTCTGCATGCAGGAACCTCAGCGTCTTTGGTCAATGTGTCGGCCGGGAAGTCTTGGTCTCCTCTCCCTTCTCTTGGCAAGATGTGATGTATATATACCCATAGGTCTCCCCAGGGGTCCTACCTTTCTGTGTTAGTGTCGGCCTAAGGATGAATTTGGGCATGAACTTTACGCATAGATTTTATACAGGGGATGGTAGTTCTGCTGTGCTTCCAAGCATCCTCATGCATAATGTATGAGATTTCGAACTAAGGAAAACCCTTGTTCTGAATGTCGTGTAGTATCTAGGTAAAGGGTCAGTCCCTGTAAACCGTGACAAGTGTAATGTAGGGAAAGAATTTAGGTGAAGGGTAATGAAATTACAGAGGCCTATATTATGGTACCTATATGGAACATAATACACCCACCACTGGGTACAGGAGTGGTGGAGTGGGAAGGTACGAGGTAGTGACCGGGACATGGCATTATTATCCCCGGCCTCCGTGCCTAATATTATGGGGAGTGGATAGTCGCCTTCTACAATAAAGCAAGTGGTACATTCTCGGTTTGGCCTAGCAAGTGCTGTGCGCAAGGCTTCCTGCAGTATTTATTCACAAGAAGGCATTACGTGGCCACAACAATAATATTACAACAGTAAGAGAGGAATGTGAGCGTACTCAGCACAACCCACCAAAGCCCATGTGTACTATTACATATACTGCACAACTGCAGATCCAAAGCCTGAAATATGCCCTCCAGTTTACTTTTAACCCAAGATTTCCAAATGAGCAGGAACAGTGCTCTGGATATTTCAAGAAGGACCTGACGGGTGTCAGTCTGTATGTAACATGCAACTAATCAATATCAGATCGTATGTGATGTAATTAAATGGGTGAGGCTCTGCCTACGGTGTGAATGGGTATTAATAGGTCTTTATCAGGCTGTATATGATATATGAATGACTGTTGTCATTACTGTGCCAGGGCATTGCTGGAACTGAAACTCTGGGAATGCACAACTATGGGTTCAAGGTACGGCAACAAAAAGAGGGTGGAGTCCCAATGAGTGGATCATGAAATGCTGTCTGACAGTCTGTTAACACTGGATTGATTTATAAAAAAGTCCCGCTTTTAGGAGCCCAGCACACTTCAGTGCAACTGTTGCCTGCACCATCCAAATTCACAAAAAAACACTTGTTACAGTTTCAGAGTGACCCGTAATCAGATCAGCATAACACAGATGCCCTCAATCCACCCTTAGCGCTTCCTGTGATGGAAACACCAGATATTGAACAAGCCTCACACACACCTGGAAGATTGCAGCAATAAATCACATATGGTGCCAGGATGTAATACCTAAAGAAATTAGTCAGATGTACACACTCATAAACACAAACAAATGCACAGCAGAGGGCCTGCATTCAGCCCAAAGACGCGGTACCAGAGCAGCCTGTTGGGTGCATTTATCAGATGGGGCCCAAACAATGCCCTATACTAACCATCACCCTAGATAACCCACACAACGTACGTAGACACCTGGACCATCTCAGAATATGAACACCAGTTGGTATTTATGGCCCCTTCTATCACAGTGGGATCATTCATCTAAACACCCAAGTTATGGCCCACTGTACCAGTATTTGCAGCCCAAATGGGGATGAGCTTTTCTTTATTGCACCTGCTGTTCAGTGTATAAAGCGTGCCATGTACCTAATGCAAGCTGAATTCCAGCATGCAACTGTAAAAGATGGGATGCTATTCCCAGCTGTTATTGTTTAATTACATTTAAACTGTTCCTGATTGCCAAGCCATACTGCTCTCCTTTTTAATTGTCAGTACCTTATTCAACAAGTCAATCCTATTCAATTATTTTTTAAATACTGTGCTACAAAGAAATTGGCAACAACAAGAAACATAAAAGCAAATCCCTTTTTTATGCACCTTACTTAAATAGACAATAAGATTATGCCAGCTGGCAACTTCAGCTTCAGGGAAATAAATTGACCAATCATTATTTGGTTAAAAAATGGTGCCAAAATGGGCTTCAATCAAAACTGAAATAACCAAACGTGTGATACATGGGACTAGGTTATGCCTCACGTTAACAGCCACCAGATGCCTGTTGGTTATGTGGAAAAAGGTTGGGCCGATGACCTTTTTCAGAGTTGCCGGGCGCTAACCGCCTCTAATACCACTCAAGTTTGTCAAACAAAGAGGCAGGCGCTGGAGACTGGAAGGCAGGAAACAGAAGTTTTATTCCGACGGAGCAGAACACGTCAACTCAGACAACAGGGTATCTTCTCGAGGTGCTCTAGCAGCATCCCTGAGGCCTGGCCTCTTATACACAGGTTTATGGTCTTTATTACAGTTTATTGCATGTGGCACATTCTTGCAAACACTTTGAAGTACGGAAAGGCATCCTCGGAATCCCCGCTTCAAGCCCGTTCCCACACACATTTACATTAGAAGTCCCCACCCCGGTCACAACAGGTGACGATTGTCGCGCAGCTGGGCATTCCGCTGATTCCCGGAATGCATGTGGTCGATCGGATCTCATGGGGTGGGGGCTTTGATCAGCTCGTGGGTCCTTTGATGAGGGAAGCTTCCTACTGTATGGGGGCAATAAACAGCATCCGCAGGGCCAGGTGGCGGCCTGGGAATGAGCAGGACAATCGGGCACAGAGGAAAAGGGGGGTTTTATCAAAGGACACGGGATCATGAAAGGAATGGAGGGAGGTGTTGAGTTGGGAACAGGATGGGGTTCTGAGGCAGGGTTGCGCTGAAGAGGGGTTTATGGCCCAAGCATGTGAGAGCGGGGGCTGTCAGCGCGCGGGGGATGCCTGCGAGGCCAGGAGAGAGAGAGAGAGAGACGCACTGGCTATCGGCGGTGGGCAGAGAGGCCATGGCATTCAATATGGCTGCCGCTTACGCGCACGAATGGGCCTAAAAAGGGACAAGATGGCGCCGATAATGTTGACGCTGCAAACTAGATTTTAACAGTCCTCCCTTTTCAACATATCTAGCCAGCTTGTCTAATCGATGTCTATCTTCATCAGATTCCCAACCTCAACATCGTACAATGCTCTCATGCGTTCTTTTTCAAAGTCCACAGTCTTAGGGCAGATACAATTTGCACATAGTGAACACAGAGGCGGCAGGCATTGGATTCCTAAGCAGAACCCACATATTACAACGACAGGAATCAGGATAATCGTAAACAATCTCCACCCCCAGTTCTTAACAGTACTCCAGAACCATCCACCAAGCGACCATTCTTCTTGCTCCTGGTGAACTTCTGAGGAGAGTCTGTGGAGATGTCCGATGGCTTTGTACACTGAGGGTGAATTGTCCGGTATATATGTACAGCAGCTGGACCCAATGGTGCGGCACGCTCCACCACGATCCGCTAGAACCACATCTAGAACAAGGCGGTTCTGGAGAGCCACCAGGCGGACCGCTTGAAGCTCGGCTGTATTGTTCGCAAGGATGCCAGCTGTGATTTTCATCGTTGTCTCGACTGCCTGGGTCAAATGTCGGATCGCACAGCTGTTTGCCAACGGGCCCCAGAGTGGAACAAGTCCCTTCATTGCATCGAGGAACTGTGCTCCGGTGGAGTCGGCTTGCTCTATGTCCTTTGCTCGTTTCTGTCTATAGTGATTCGCTGGAGCCACATAGGTCGGAGGAAGGATGAAGGAGATAAAACAGGTGCCCCCCCAGCCTTTGGGGAGCCAGGTGTAGGCCTTTGTGCCACAAACAAAGTACATGTTCGGAGAGGAGACAAAAGAGGGTGGATCGGTGGAGTCCAAAGTTCTGGTGATGCGGCAAGCGCTGCGGCCCACCAGCTGTGTTCCAAGCCCTTCGATGCACATAAGGCCTGTGACGTTGATGACGGATAGGGCCACAGTCAGGGTGGCAGCTGTTTGTTTCCGGAGGTAGGAGAAGGTGGGTCTGGTCGGATTGTTAAACACCTGCATTTCAATTTGTTCTTTGACAGGGATGTCCATGTGGATAGAGTCGTTGGAGGTCTGTGGGCAGAAGTGTGTAGCAGCTTTCTTCGTTTTGTTCTGCCAGACCTCATGAAAGAAATGCGTCATAGTTTTGCTGGAGGTGGCATTATCCCTATAGTTTTCTTGCAAGAGGATCAGCCAAGCAAGGCAGGAGCCGTGAATTGAGAAGGGTGAAGGGATGAAAGGTATTGAATGTCCAGTGGCATGGGGTAGCAACCCACAGATCCAGCAGTTGGTGGCATTGGTAGCAAGATTGTGTTGGTGCAGCAGTTGCACGAAGGAGTTGTTCCAAAACTCCTTTCGCCTTTCTCTGAGTTGGGGTGAAAGAGAAATCAGATAATGTTCCTTCATGGTGGTAGGCTGTGCGGTGGTCAGGAATGTCTCATGAGCGGGTGCGCTTTCTTCCACAATCCAGAGGGTGGTCATGAGGAGGAGGCAAAAGAGGAGGGCAATAAAAAGTGCAATGGTCTTTGAACTGTGGATTTTGTCAGTCTTTGGATTTCTGTAGCGGATCTTCGGATGTCCGGTTGCTTCCATCATCTTCTTATCGGGCGCTTCCATCATCTTCTTATCGGGCTCTTCCATCATCTTCAAGGGAGCTCGATAGCGGGCAGAACCAAAAACTTTGTCTGGCTTTCTCTCCTGACAGCCTTTTTGTAGTGTTAAGCCACCGATCTGAGAATTATGACTTAGTCAATGGTGTGCTTAGCCGAAACTCCCTCCTTTCGTCGCAGGTTATACCCTTCTCTGGATGGCACAGTAGGATCGGGGAATTTTGCTACTTCAAGTGTCTCTGTATCAGGATAGCAGTTCAGTGACGGTCGGTCTTTGTTCAGGAGCTCTTCCTGGGTGGTCACATCCTCGGTCGTTGTCAGGGTCGAGGAGATCTTCTTGCAATGGTGTGCATGCACCCAATTGCGCTTTCCTTCCACTCGAAGAGCTGTTCGGGTGGTGAGCAGGACTTGCCAGGGGCCCGTCCACCGGGGTTCCAGACTCTTTGCTCGCTGGAAACTCCGGATTAGGATATAATCCCCGGGTTGCAGGTTGTGTCTGGGACCCCTGGAAGCGTCAGGGATGGCATGCAGCACCTGTTGGTGAATAACAGACAGTGTTTCAGTCAATTTATACAAATAATTGGACATTAGGACGTCCGGGACGTCATGAATGGAAGTCGGTTTTGGTGCAGACCAGACGCTCATGGGTCGGCCGAAAACGACCTCGTAAGGTGTCAAGTGGTGTTTGTTGGGGGTGGAACGCATCAATAGCAATGCCAGTGGGAGAGCGTCTGGCCACTTCAGTCCTGTGGTAGCTACTATCTTAGCTAGTTTTAGTTTCAGAGTGGCATTGTGTCGTTCAACGAGTCCAGCAGATTGGGGGTGGAAGACTGCATGGAACTTCTGTTTTACACCCAACCCCTTCAAGATGAGTTGGATAACTTCGGCTACGAAGTGGGGGCCATTGTCGCTCCATAAAATTCGACAAAGGCCGTAACGAGGGAAGAATTCCTTTAGTAGTACCTTTGCGGTGGCCATGGCAGTGTTGTCACGGGTTGGATAGGCTTCCACCCACTTGCTAAATGCGCACACCACAACAAGTATGTACTTCAGGCCTTGGCATCTTTCAAGCTGGATGTAGTCCATCTGCAGGACTTCAAACGGGTGATTGGGAACCCTAAACCCTCCCCGGGGTACTGCAGTTCCTTTCCCAGGGTTATGTTGCAAACATATCAAGCATTGTTGGACCAGACGTTTGGCGGAGTCTGTGATTTTGTCGTTGTGCCAAACTCTGGAGACAAGTTCGATCATGGGGGCTGATCCTATGTGTGCAGGGAAGTGTGCCATAGTCAGTATGGGAATCAGGTATGAGTCAGGTAGCAACCATTTTTTTGTGTCTTTTGTTCGCCAGCAGCCTTCATCGTCTTTCAGTCCCACCCGTGCCCATTCAGTCAATTCGTGTTGCGAGCTGGCCATTTGGATGTCCCTAATAGTTTCCCTAGTGTCTGTCCATTTTTCGGCTTGTGACCTGGTCACGTACATGTGTGTTGTCGTCCTATTCTCAGCTGTGGTTCGGGCAGTCATGTCGGCTAGTGCATTCCCCTGTCCAATGATGTCCGTCACCCTTTTGTGTGCTTGGCATTTTATTACTGCGAGTTGCTTGGGAAGAAGGACTGCTACAGTTAGAGCGGAGACTAGATCTCCGTGCAAGATGGGGGTGCCATGCGAGGTCAAGAATCCCCTCTCCTTCCAAAGGAGCCCAAAATGGTGAACCACCCCGAAGGCATACTGGCTGTTGGTGTAAATGTTTGTTGTGGTTCCTGCTGCCAGGATACATGCTCGTGTGAGGGCAATTAGTTCTGCTGCCTGTGCAGATCTTTGTGTGATGCGGGCTGTCTCTACTACAGTTCGGGCTGTGGTGACCGCATAAGCAGCTGAGGTGGTGCCATCGGGGAGTTTGATGCAAGAGCCGTCCACCCACAGCTCTCCGTCAGGGTCAGGAAAAGCCGTGTCTCTGGGGTCAACCCTACTCCTGGTCTGTTCGTCCGTGAGGGTCACACAGTCATGTGCAGGGGGCACATTGAGATCGGTAGAGGCAACAAAGTTGCCGCGTTCAGTGTGGTGCATCTTTTCAGGGTGATGTGGGGTGCAAGCAGAGTCAATTCGTATCCAGTCAGTCGTGCACTCGTCAGGTGTTGCGTCTTAGTCTGGTTCAGGAGGGTGTCAACTGCATGGGGTACTAACACAGGGAGGGAATTCGAGAGCACGATCCCCTCACTCTGTCGAATAGAGATAGCAGCGGCAGCTACAGCTCGAAGGCAGCAAGGCAATGCTCTGGCTACTGGGTCAAGAGTGGCAGAGAAGTAAGCGCATGGTCGTTGCTTTGGGCCGATGGACTGGGTCAAGACAGACAAAGCACATCCCTCCCTTTTGTGAGTGTAGAGGGAGAAGGGCTTCGTGTAATCGGGGGTTCCTAGGACAGGGGCTGAACAAAGGGCATCTCGTAGTTCTATGAAGGAGGATTGGCATTCAGGGGTCCAAGGGAGTGGGGAGGGGACATCTTTGGCCAGCAGAGAAAGCAGCGGTTTCATGATGAGGCTGAAATTTGGTAACCACTGTCGGCAGAAGGAAGTGAGGCCTAGTAGGGAGCGGACTTGTTTCTGAGTCTTAGGGACGGGGGTCTCTAGAATGGTTTGGATTCGGTCAGGAGTAAGTTTCCTTCCGTCTTTGGACAAGAGGTGGCCTAAGTAAGTGACCTGGGGTTGGCAGAATTGCAGCTTCTTTTTGTAGACCTTGTGGCCATTTTCCGCAAGGAAGTGCAGGAGTTGGATGGTGGCTGTGACTGCAAGTGGAGTGGTATCGGCCGCCAAAAGGATGTCATTGACGTATTGTATCAATACCACTCCATCGGGTAACTGGACTTCGTCCAGTTGTCTCTTGAGGGCCTGACTGTAGATGCTGGGGCTTTCTGTGTAGCCTTGGGGTGCTCGACAGAATCTATGTGAGCGGGCTTTTAGGGTGAAGCCAAAGAGGTATCGGCTGTCTGGATGGATGGGGATAGAGAAGAAAGCATTTTTGAGGTCAATGACAGTGAAGGTGGTGGCAGTAGAAGGAATCAAAGTCAGAATAGTGGTGATGTCCGAGACCACAGGGTACTGAGGTACAACTACTTTGTTGACCTCTCGAAGGTCGATGATGAAGCGGTACGCTTTCTCATCTCCTTTTCCTTGTTTCTTTATGATGGGTAAGATAGGGCTGTTGCAAACATTGCTAACCACTTCCTCTACCACTCCTGCGTCTATCAGGGACTGAATAATCTTCACCAATGCCTTCTCGCCCTCGGGCGATATCCGATATTGTGGAAGTTTCGGGAGTATTGCGTCCTGTCGAACAGTGATGTGCACTGGGTCAATCATCATGCGTCCTACGTCCGAATCTGTCTTGGCCCACAGATACGGAGGCAGAGCGTCAAGTAGGGACGAGTCGGTGTCAGTGATGGAAAACATGCGTCGGGAAGGACAGTGTCTGAGTGGAACCGGGTTGTCATACAGAAAGACTCGAACTCCGTCTTGTGAACATCTATTGGTGGCTCGGAAATGTTTTAGCAAGTCAAGTCCCATAATGGCGTCAGGGGTATTGGAGGAAAGCAAAAACGTTGTGTCAGTGGTGTTGTTCTCTAGGTCAAAGGAGATCGGTGTGGACAAAGGGTTAGTGGAGGGCGTTCCATCGAAACCTATCGATGTTACAAGCGAGCCAGACAAGGGTGCCCTTGGAATCAGTCGTTTAGATAACGCACTACGTGTCACGCCAGTGTCTACCAGAAATGGAGACTTCATACCTAGGACCTTAGCTGTGACATAAGGACCTTGCTGGTCAACATAGAGCTCGACTGGATCCCTCCCTTGCCCTAGGCAGTCCTATGCGAAGTCGTGGGCATCGTCGCAGTCAGACTGCTGGTACTGGTTCTGTCGGGGGCGGTCAAATGTATTCGGTCTGCTTGGTCTGTCGTTATTTGTATCATTCGTGGATCCCCGTTGCTGTCCTCTATTTCTCGGTCCACCCGCTACGTCTTTGAGGTCCCTATTCCTGTTCATCTCCAACAGAACCGGACACTGGGATTTCCAATGGCCGAATCCCTTGCAGAATGCACACTGGTCCTCGCTAATGTCTCTACGTCCAATATGGGGTGTCGGAGTACGGTCTTTAGGGGGTGCGTTCCTAGGGGCATTTGTCTGGTAGTTCCCTTTGTAATGCTCTCGTCCTATAGTCACCCCTTGCAACTGTGCAATCATCACCCTCTCTTTTAAGTCTTTCTTCTTTTTCTCTGTCGCTCTATCGTTTTAATTTTTCTGATGCTCGTAATATTGGGCCATCTGGAGGATAGCCGCAGGTTTGGAGGCTGCTCAACTACTCTCGCTGGCCTGCAGTTTCTGAGAGACCTCCTGCGACAGACCCTTTACATAATTCTGGACAAACAGATGGTGTCCGGTTGCAGTGGTCATGTCCTGACCGCTGTAATCGGAGAACACCGTTTCAAACCGGGAGAAGTATTCCGATACATCTTCCTGGGGTTTCTGACGACAGGCCGTTACTATCGACCAGTCCACTTTCTTTTCTGGGATCAGGGTTTTCAGTTTCTGCACAATTTTGTCTGGGAGTTCTAAAATGGATTTCAAAGGCTTCTGTCCAGGTTCTCGTTGCCTATCTATGCCATCGAGTTGTGACCAGGTATGTCCAAACAGCTCAAGGTGGTCGACTTTCCGGATTTGCTTCCACACGTCAGCTGGCAGACATAACCCGAAAAACAAATCGATGTCGGCTAGGGTCATAATCGTTGAACTTAAGGCGGTACCTAGTTCGGTATAGAAGGCAGTGGGGTTTTTACGTAAATCGGGCAGAGATTTCCGGAACGTCAGAATATCTTGCCGATCCCATGGCTGGTAGACCCAATTGTACACTACCCTCCCTCTTGCATCTTGGTGGTTGACGTCATCGTGTGTTCCCAGGCCTCGTGGGGGAACCCAGTAGGGGGCAGCCTCTCTTATTGGCATCATGGTGCTAGCTTGTTCAGTTCGTGGTGCGGTCGCTACAGGTGTCGTAGGTTTAGCTTCCGATTCTTGTTCAGTGAGATGGCGGAAAACCTCAAGCGTACGCATAAGGAGGTCCGTCACGTCACATTCGCCCTCATCTCCGATATCGACCTTTCTATACAGAGTCGTTAGGCTCTCGGGACCTTTGTCTCGATATCGGTCCTCATACGCATTCAGGGCATGATAACATAAATGTACGGCAAAGTGCCGTCTGTGGCTCCCAGCATATGAGTTGAACATATCCGTGATGGGTTCTTCACTCTCTTTTCTCTCTACTAGTGTCCTTACTATCTTGTCAATCCCTGCTCGCTCATCTTTGCTCAACCTGTTCATTCTTGTGGAATCTGTCTTTCGGGCCTCAGGGTCATCTAACATTGTTGCTTGTGCTGTGTCTAGTACAAGGGGTTCGGCCGGCGCGGAGGCCATGGGGACCGAAGCTCTGATACTACTTTCGCTGGTGCTTGGGGGCGACGGGTGCTGTGCTAAAGGTTGGGAAGGGGCATATGGAGGGGGCATGTAGATGATCGGAGGACCTAACAAAAGATCATCATTGGCTCGCTGTTTCGAGGGTAATTCAGGGTAGAGCGTAGAGGGTGTTCTAACTGGACACTGGTTTGATGTCTCTGACTCTTGCTTCTGTCTAGCTTCCTCTCTCTCCTTAATCTCTTCTTCTAATTTCCTAGCAGCTAGGTGGGCTGCTTTCCGTAGCTCTTTCTCTAACCTAATTTCATTTCTCTTTTTACGTTGTTCTGTTTCTTTGCGCCACATGCCGAGACTATCAAGCATAGTGGGCGTTGTCTTATTGTTACCAAGGGCTGTTTCTAGCGCGCTTATTTTATCTTCATCGAAGGATCCTATCAGTGGCCACTGACTTTTCTGATCCTTCTTCGTATATTTATGCCACAGCTTGCTATAGGCCATGGGGATCAATCCATGCTTCATGAACATGTCCTTATTAGGGGTGCCTTCCAGTGGAGCCGGATGGTTCATCTCTAATAAGCGGTCCGGGCTGAACCAACTACCAATCAGTGGGGAGAAGATAGGCATGACGGATTACAACGGGGACAAAAGTCTGCACTACCTATCTTATCACTGCGTGCAAAGACTAGACAGAATATTTCTATTCTTCGTTATTTGCAGGCAGAGAATACCTCAAAAGAACCAATATTGAACAGTCAATGTTCGGTCAATCAAACAATCAATGGGGAGAATAAATAGGCACGACGGGTTACAACGGGGACAAACGTCTGCGTTACCTACTCTTTCACTACCTGCAAAGAGAGAACCTGTTCTTCTCTGTTTGCAGACAGAGAATCTCCAGAAAGAACCAATCCGCGAACAACAATGTTCAGGCAAACAATCAATCAGTGGGGGAGAAAGATAGGCACGACGGGTTACAACGGGGACAAAAGTCTGCGTTACCTACCCTTCACTACCTGCAAAGGAAGAGAGAATCTATTCTTCTCCGTTTGCAGACAGCGATTCTCCAAAGAGAACCAATAATTCGAAGAGTAATACTAGTATTTTCCAAACAATCAAACAATCATTTCGCAATTTGTCGTGTTACACAACCTTACCCGGACCGCATGGACAGTTTCTTGTCTTCCGAATCCAGCGCCCGATCGTCCTCTATTCTCCGTGACTGTCGCGGCACTCCTGATGGTTCCCAGTCAGGACCGTAGATCACTCGAGAGAGGTCTGTTCGGAACCAGTGAAGTTCGGATGATCGGCTGTCAGACGAGGGTCTATCGGACAGGAGCTCTCCCGATCGTTGCAGTCGTTCACTCTGTCGTCAGGACCTCTCCCACTGGATCCACGAGTCACTGATGGGCCCCACGTTTGGGACGCCAATTGTGGAAAAAGGTAGGGCCGATGACCTTTTTCAGAGTTGCCCGGCGCTAACCGCCTCTAATACCACTCAAGTTTGTCAAACAAAGAGGCAGGCGCTGGTGACTGGAAGGCAGGAAACAGAAGTTTTATTCCGACGGAGCAGAACACGTCAACTCAGACAACAGGGTATCTTCTCGATGTGCTCTAGCAGCATCCCTGAGGCCTGGCCTCTTATACACAGGTTTATGGTCTTTATTACAGTTTATTGCATGTGGCACATTCTTGCAAACACTTTGAAGTACGGAAAGGCATCCTCGGAATCCCCGCTTCAAGCCCGTTCCCACACACATTTACAGTAGAAGTCCCCACCCCGGTCACAACAGGTGACGATTGTCGCGCAGCTGGGCATTCCGCCGATTCCCGGAATGCATGTGGTCGATCGGATCTCATGGGGTGGGGGCTTTGCTCAGCTCGTGGGTCCTGTGATGGGGGAAGCTTCCTACTGTATGGGGGCAATAAACAGCATCCGCAGGGCCAGGTGGCGGCCTGGGAATGAGCAGGACAATCGGGCACAGAGGAATAGGGGGGTTTTATCAAAGGACACGGGATCATGAAAGGAATGGAGGGAGGTGTTGAGTTGGGAACAGGATGGGGTTCCGAGGCAGGGTTGCGCTGAAGAGAGGTTTATGGCCCAAGCATGTGAGAGCGGGGGCTGTCAGCGCGCGGGGGATGCCTGTGAGGCCAGGAGAGAGAGAGAGAGACGCACTGGCTATCAGCGGTGGGCAGAGAGGCCATGGCATTCAATATGGCTGCCGCTTACGCGCACGAATGGGCCTAAGAAGGGACAAGATGGCGCCGATAATGTTGACGCTGCAAACTAGATTTTAACAGTTAGCAAATTCAACTAGCAGGGATTCTCATCCATTGCATACTCCTATGCATGCAGGCATGTGTGGCAAGAAGTTAAAATGTATGTTTTTCAAAACCAGTCCCTACTGCTTATCATGGTTGTCCCCTAAGACTTTATCTTTATCACCTGCGGTGTCACTGGTCAGGCCGCGGCATTGATGAGTCTGTGGTCAGGATGTAGTATGACTACACCTAATGTGTATATTTGTCCACTGGTAGGCATTAACCTGGTGGACATTTGGTCCAGTGCATAAATAGGTGATTTCCTGGTTCCCCAGTCCTGAGGAAAAGTACTAGAAAACCACTGGGCAATGAAACATGCGGCCGTTCCTAAAATACTGGTCAGAGCTTGTATTTTGTTGTTTTGATCGGGTGTCGAGGGTTGCAGTACTAAAAGATTTGAACTATCCCTCAGATAAATGTTTAGCTGAACTGACCATGAGACCGTATGGGTGGTGATTAACACTATCTCCAGGTACCAACCTTGATTAGCAGTTGTGATAGGTATTGAACACATACATTTTAACTCTTTGCCACATGTCCCTGAAGGCACAGGAGTATACCAAGGATGAGAAGCCCTTCCGGTTGGATTTGCTAACAACGAGCCATGGCACATCCATAGGGGCTGAGGGACCAGGTCCTCTCACCTTTTACCCCTCAAAAAGAGTGTTTGTCAGGCTGAGCAAAGGTCAGCCTGACAGACACTCTGCATTTTTAGATTAGGCAGCCAGGAGTAAGACATGCACTAAATGTGCAGGCTCCTGGCTACTTGAGCTGACCTTTGCTGGGCTGATGATAGCATAGCTCCTGTGGGCGTCACCTCCTTAGTTCAGCAAAGGTGCTTGAGGCCCTCCCACTCATGACGAGGTGAAGTGTTACTCATTGCCTCAGACCTGGGCGCTTCAGTTTTAAGCCCTGAAGTGCCCAGGGCTGAGTGTCAATTAGTGACACCTCGTCACAGAGTGGGGTGGGGTCAGCAGTGTCACTGACCCCATCCCACTTTGTGACGAGGTTGGGACTGCTGCCTTCCCTCATTGGCTGAATTTAGGTCTGCCAATGAGGAAAGCAGTACCAACCCTCCTGGGACCTCCGAGGCTTGGGACTGCTGCCTTCCCTCATTGGCTGACCTCAGGTAAACCAATGAGGGGAGGTAGCAGTGTCAACCCTCTTGGTACCGCAGAGCTGTAGGTAAATGTGCTTTTTTAAAATTAATGTTTGATGTGTGCTTGCTCGTATATTTGAATATTTGGTAGTGAATGTTGTGAATGGATGTGTGTGTGTACACGCACGCTTGTGTGAATGCATGGGTGTGAGTGTGTATGTGTGCGTGTGTGTCCAATCTGCCCTCCTCCCTCCTAAAATTACCAGTTGCCACTGTAACCACCAGGCATCTGGTAGTTGCTAACGTGTCTCTTGATAAGCACATTGTGTAACACACAGATGACAGATTTTTTATTTTATGTTGATAGGTAAGTGGTTTACTGCTTTTGGCACATAGATCGTTTTATTAATTGCACTTTATACATTGCAATTCTAATATAGCACAAGGGGATATGAACCAGCATCAAAGACTTGCATGCAAACTGCAAGGCATGGGTTTCGAATCATCTTTGTCTGAATTTGTTCGTATTACCAGGCAGGTTTCTTTGGGTGGAAATAAAGTCTTATTAGTGCATCCATATCGAGCACTGCGTTATGTTTTAAATGCTGACTATGTCTTTCTCCCGGCCATTCACTCTTAACATATAATCCCCGCCGATAAGGATGATGTGTCACTCCTACACCCTGAACCTCTTATTCTCTTATGTAGCATCCTGTACATTGATTTACACTTATATGATTTATTGTTAATGTAAAATGTGTGCATTAATGTAAAGCGCTCTGACACAGTACATTCGGATGAGTAGTTTGAGTTTGAGTTTGAGTTTAAAATTACTTGTAAAGCGCGCATACACCAGCGGTTTCTTGGCGCTACAGCTGACAAGATCCGGGGCTAGGAGACAGGGGAAGCTATTGGGAATTTAGTCAAAGGACTTAGTGAACAGGTGAGCCTTGAGGTGTTTACGAAATTGTGGGTACAGAGTGATGGTGCGGAGTTCAAGGGGGAGGGAGTTCCACAGGATCGGGGCAAGGGTGGCAAATTTCGAGCCTTCCTCTTTCCTTTCATTGCGCACTATTCGTAGGGTGTCCCGTTTTTTTACTTTCTCTGCCCTCAAACTTATCATCTTGGCCATGGTGGTGTCCCGCCTGGATTACGGCAACGCCCTATATGCAGGTATTCCTGCATATAGTCTACGGCGTTTGCAGCAGATACAAAACCAGGCGGCTCGCCTGGTCTTCAATCTTCCGAAATTTCACCACTCCTCCCCCCTCTTGAAATCTTTACACTGGCTCCCTGCGCGAGCTCGGGTTCAATTCAAGCTCGCCTCCATCACCTTCTTGGCTCGACTGGGCTTGGCACCGGCATTCATCTCTTCTGAGATCACCCCCTACGTTCCCACCAGGGAACTACGCTCTTCCTCCCAGTCCCTCCTCACCATCCCTCGCTATCGGAGAAAGAAGTGGGGTGGTCCAAGATAGGGGGCCATACACCTAGAGATCATGTTAGGACCAAGACCTAGTTTCCGGAGGACCGCCCGCAAGAAGGTCCAGTCAACCCGGTCGAAGGCCTTTTCTGCGTCTAGCGAGAGGAGGCAAGCCGGTATATCCCAGTGCTGTACCTTCCCCACTAAGTGTGCCAGCCTGCGAACGTTGTCGGCCCCCTGACGATCCTGGATAAATCCCACCTGGTCCAGGTTTACTAATCCCGGCATGTACGGGTCCAGCCGTTTGGCCAGGATCTTGGTGTAGATCTTAAGATCAGTATTCAGGAGGGCGATGGGGCGATAGGAGGCACACAAGTCGGGGTCCTTCCCAGGCTTGGGGATCAGGGCAATCTCCGCCAGGCCCATATCGGGAGACGGGCCAGTGGTGTCAGAGAAAGAACCGTATAGCCGCAGCAGGTGCGGGCGGAGCTGGGTCAAGAATAGGCGGTAGAAGGCCAACGGCAGGCCGTCCGGTCCCGGGGTTTTCCCAGTGGGGAGGTCCTTGACAGCCTCTGTTATTTCCTCCTCCTGCAGGGGACCCTCTAGTGTAGCTGCACACGCCGGGGACAGCGGAGACCCCTCAAAATCCGCAAGAACGGCCTCCCATGCTTCCGCAGAGGTAGGCTCCTCAGCATATAGGGAAGAGTAGTAGGCGACGAAGGCGTCCTGCTTGGCCCTCTCAGAGGTGACGCAGGTGCCATCCTGCCGCTTGACGTTGGCGATGTGGGCCCTGGCTGCACGCGCTCGCAGCCTGCCAGCCAGCAGGCGGCCAACTTTGTCCCCGCCCTCATAGTAGCGTTGTTTGAGCGCCAGCAGGGAGTGTTCTGCCTTGTTGGTGCGCAGAGTGCGGAGTTGCCCCCTGAGGTTGGCGAGCGTTCTCTTAGACGCCCGTGAAGGGGAGTCCCGGTCCCGAGCCTCCGCTTGTTTGATCTCACTAGCCAGGTCGGTTTCCAGCTTAAACGCCTCCCTCCTCCGCGCCACCGCTAGAGAGGTAATGTGGCCCCTAATGGTGGCCTTGAAGGCATCCCAGACCGTATGGAAGGGCAAGTCAGGGGTGTCGTTAATAGCGAAGTACGAGTCTATGGCGTCACGGATGTTGGCGACATCCTCCGGGTCCCGAAGGACACTCGGCGGGAGCACCCATCTCCGCTCACGAGTGACATGGGCCAGGGGGTCTTGTAGCAAAAGCTCCACATGGGCGTGATCCGATAGGGAAATGTCGGATATAGCGGCAGTTAAGGAATCTCGGGCCAATTCAAGGGAGGTGAAGAGATAGTTAATACGGGAGTATGTCCTATGGGAGTGTGAATAAAAAGAGTAGTCCCGGGTCCCCGGATTGTGGTAGCGCCACACGTCCACGAGTCCCAGGTCCGTAAGCTGCGTTCTAAGGGTAGAGGACATTGCCCCCGCGCCATTAAAGGGGGCTCCCGCGCGATCCAACTCAGGGTCCCACACTAGATTGAAGTCTCCGCCCAGGATCACGTTAGGGTCGCCTGGTGGGAACTGATCCCGCAGGAGTGCCTGGAGGTATTTGTCCTGCGACTGGTTGGGCGCATATACACATCCCAGGGTGAGTTGTGCACGACCCATCTGCACCGTGGCTCGGAGGAAACGCCCGTCAGCACTCTTGAAGGGTTTCGTGGGTCCCCGTCTAAAGCCAGCCCTGCAGAGGATTGCCACCCCCGCCGTCTTGGTGTCAGAGGAGGCCCAGAACTGTGTGGGGTATCTAGGGGGCGCCATGCGCCTGGTATCCCCCTTTAGAAGGTGTGTCTCCTGGAGGAGGATAATGTCAGGGGAGTGATGCAGGAGATAGCGCCATACCTGATTCCGCTTGTTGGGGGAGTTGAGCCCTTTGACGTTGAGTGAGAGGACCTTCAAGGGCGCAGGGATGTTCGCTGTCATCGCACTAAGGGGGAGCGGAGCTGCGCAAGAACCAATGGAGCAATCCCCCCCGCAAAAAGGGCAATGGCAGCCTCACCTCGCCTCCAGTGTGTCACTCCCCGTAGGTCCCACCATGCCACCCCTCCGCAAGCGCAGGAAGAGAACAGGAAGAGAGGGCAGCGCAAGAGAAAAGTAGGAAGAAAAGAGAGAGAAGGAAGGTAAAGGGCATAGAGAAGAAGCACAACCAAAACAGGCCAACAGGGCCATTGTACATTGTCCCAAGTACCGGACATCCTCTACCCGAGGGTTCGGATGAACACAGGAATGTCACTTCCTACGGGACAAAGGGAGGGAGCGGAGATCTGGGTGAGTGAAATGAAATCCGGTCGTCTCGCAGCCCGTCCACCCCGCTGTCACTAGAAAGTCCGGGGGTGAGTCGAGCCGGGGGGTCCTCAGGTTCGGACCAGTCGCCAAGAGGGCACTGAAGCTCGGCGTTGTGGAGTAGGGCCAGATTGTCTGTTCCTCCTGACCCCCACAGGGGGGGGGGAGTCGCGGGGGCAGCCCTCTAGAGAGGAGGGGGACCCCAGCCCCAAGAACAGCAGGGTCAAGTCGCCGAGGCGTGGTAGGACAGGTCCAGGTGGCCAGGTGGCGAGGGCAGGCTCAGGGCAGCATGGGTCTCTCTAACCAAGTTCAGATGTTGTCCGGAGTTGAGGGGCGGTCCCCTCCTTCAGTGCCGGAGACAAGAAGCTGGGAGGCCTGTTCCTCACAGTCGCCCTCAAGGGAGCGAATGTGAGCGATGATGTCTTGCTTGGTCTGTGAGGCGGAGAGACTGTCCACTGGGGGGGTCCGGTGACGTTTGCGCACAGTGGACCAATCTGGGCGCGGAGGGGCCCTCTCCGGGTGATGAGAGCGGGATGGGCTGTGGTCTCGGGACCCCGGCATATCAAGCAATTGCGCCGCTTCTCGGTAGGATCGGAGGGACCGTCGCTTACCCTCCCACCGGAAGATGAGGGCAAAAGGGTGTCCCCACTGATAGGAGACGTTGAGGGCCCGGAGTCTCTCCGTGATCGGGCGGAAGACCTTCCTCCTGTGTAGCGTGGTGGGAGCCAAGTCTTGGAAGATCTGGATCTTGTGGCCTTCATACCGCAGGTCCGGGTGGTCTCTAGCCGCCTTTAGTATGGCTTCCTTCTCCGTGAAGTAGTGGAGCCTGGTGACAATGTCGGGCAGGAGACCCGCCTTGCCCCCCGCCCCAAAGACGCGATGCACGCGATCAAGGCGCGGTGGAGGGGCGTCCTCCTCGCCCCACACCGCGTGCAGGAGTAGGGCTACGTAGGCCATGGTATTAGTCCCCTCTTCTCCGAGTGGCACACCCCGTATGCGAAGGTTGTTGCGTCGTCCCCTGTTTTCCAGGTCCTCCTGCTTGATCTGGAGCTGGATATGTTGCTCTTCCAGGGTCGCCACCATCTGCCAGATCTGCTCCAGGTCTTCGGTACGGGAGTCAACCGTCTTCTCCAGGCCGTCAACCCGGTCGCCGAGATCGGTAACTTCCTTGCGCAACTCTTTGACGCACGAGTGAACCTCCGTCCTGAGGGATCCGATTTCGGACTTTAAGTCCGCCATGAAGGAGGACATGAAGGCCTGAGTCACTGGGGGGGAGTCGGCAGGCGGCAGGGGCTTCCCCCCTGTTGTTGAGGGGCCCCCGGAAGATGGCGGCGAGCCCGCCTTGCCCCACATGGAAGCCACTGACGCACCTCTGGTCGCCGCCGTTGGGGGGTCTGGCTTGTTCCCCTTGCCACGAGTCATGGTCCGCTCAGGGCATCTAAGGATAGCGGGGGGGAGGGCAAGCTGTTGCGTGTAGCCCTCGGTCCGCGGCAAAGTAGAGTCCAAGGGAGGCCTCACAGGCGTCCCGGTGATCCAGCAACCCAGGGTCCACGATCAGGGGCTCTGGACCGCAAGGCAGGAGATGGCAGGGTGTGGTAGGGCCTCCGCAAACCTGAGGCCGGACTGGACTGATGTCAGCCTGCTAAGTGCGCCAGGGCTGCAGGGGTCCGGCGCGCAGGGGGGCTGCGTGGGCGAGCAAGGTGGCTCCGCCGGGGAGGCAAGGCGGTGTGCAGGCAGAGGGAGTGGTGGAGGTCCGTCGTCAGCAGTCTTCCCGTATCGGCCAGAGTCCGGGTCCCACGGGCTGAGGGCCTCCGATGGCTGTGGCAAGACTCGGTCTCCCGCCCCCGCGTGAGTCAGGGCCTTCCCCAAGTGCAGCGCCCGGGCAGCCCCACAGACCTCCGTCGAGGCTCGTTAGGCCAGCAGGGCATTCGGTGGCAGGGGATCGCTTGAGCGTGCGGGTCGGCCACCCGCCTCCAGATGTAGCAGCCGATCAGGGGGACAAGATGGCGGACAGGGCTAAAGCAGGGCCCTCCTAGCGCCAGACCCCGCCAGGGACAGCTGGGGGGAAGGGGCGGCGCGGAGGCTGCAGCTCACCGTGAGGGTCCCGCGGCGGATGCGTGATCTGGAGCTGGGGCTCGCATGGGAAGAGCCTCCGGCGTTCTCTCCGGGTCCGGCCTCTCTTTCCCGCCCAAGCCGGGGCCTCTCGTAACCTCGGCGCCCGGGCGGTTGCAGCTTCTTCAGCCGGGGTGAGCCCGGCGCCAGCAGCCTCGATGGTGCGCCCAGGTATCAGTCGGCCCCACGGAGGAAGGCTCGCCACGTGATGGGCTCGGGAAGGCACCAGCTCCTCGCCAGCTTCAGTAAAGAGCCCCGCACCGGGAGAGTCGGGCCAGGGGACTCCTCGGCAAACCCCGTGGCAAGATGGCGGCCGGAGGCCGATCGCGGGGAACCCGGGGCTCCGGGCGTCTGCAGCGGGGGTCCCAACAAGAAGGACTCGCCTCCGGAAGGTGTTGCTGGTAGGGCTTGTAGTAGTCGGGGGCCCCCAGGCAAAAGAAACCCCCCGGACGCCGCTTAAACAGGCTGATTACACAGCGGGGCGACGGAGCTCGCACGAGACGCGTCCGCTCACATCGCTGTCTCGGCCACGCCCCCTAATTTTTTTTTAAAGTGATGTTTCCATGGCTCTTTTGATGCTCACATAATCATTGTGAATGACAACACTGGATAGGCGGTGCCTACAGACCCTGTCCTGTTATTCATACGTAGGCCATATATGTATATATATGGCCTTTTCACAAAGTGAAATTAGCACATGTAGTTTTACTTGAGTGTAAACTTACTACTGCATCTAGAAGTAACTTTAATTTTCTGATATTCACCGTTTTGGAGTGCAAATTTACGACTGGGAGCAGGCTTGCATGTCTCTACCCCCTCAAACCTGAGGGTGGAGTCTGCTAGAACAGGATTTAGGAGTGTAAAGTTACTACTAATAACTTTGCAAAAGCAGGTGTAGATAATGTATAGGGAAATATTCTGACGCTTATTAAATATTAAAAAATATTAATCATATTTTAATGTTAAACAAAAATGTAATAATTACCTTAAAATTATTATTAACACAAACCGAAGAAAGTGAAATGTTACAGCACGTTACCACATTAAATGAAATGTTTAATACAAAATATATTATTGTAATTGATCATTATTATCAAAATGTTTTTCAAAAACACCCTCACTAACATTTTCTTATCGAAATATTATTTAGTGCATTTTATCAAAATGTTGTTTAGTCAATAGAATTATTTACACATTTTTATTAAATATCTGGAAGTTTTATTTCCTCATTTATAGAATTACAAAAATGTTTTACTGCAATATAACTGTTAACTCAAAGCAATTACAAACATATGTGTACTTTAAAGTTCAAAATAATTTATTTCATTGAACATCATTTAGTGTGGGTGTTATTTCAAGTCCATCCCTCCATTCTTCCATTATTTTCTATGAAAGTGTGTTTAAGTACCTGCAATGACCATGTTTGATGTTGGACTTATTTGCAGGCTGGGCTGGAGTACATCTGTGGCTCCTTTTTTGGATGTGGTAACTTTACAAGTGCAGTTTGTGGGAGGATGTTTGTCCCTCTGTAAACCTCAGCATCAGCCCAACCTTACTCATTCTTATTCCCCTCCATTTTACTATTAGGTAGTTTACATTTTCCAGCCAATACTCCAGGTTCCTTTCACATGTATTACTAGAATGTATACCAAGGTACAACTCACACTCATTCTTACTTATTTATTTTCACAAACTCCCTCACTAGCAGCTACTCTTGCTTTCACTCACTCGTTCCCAATCTTACTCATACTCTCATTGACCATCTCACTCATTCACATTCACATTCACTGTCACTGACTCTCACTGACTTTCACTTCTCACATGGGAAACAGCATTTACAACGCAGACGGAATCATGCATTCCGTTACCAAGCAAGCGTTACCACGCATATGCGTGGTAAAGACAATTTGCGCTCTAGATTCAGAGCAGATGGGCAGAGAGAATGGAAGGAACAGGAAGGACTGGGCCGTGACTTTGTCAGTAGGGCAGGGGTCAGGGTCGTTTTTTAGAGATGGGCCCTGTTTTAACACTCAGGGTGGGGGGCTGGTCCATGTTTAGAACTGGGGTCGTTTTTAGGGCGGGCCAGGTTTTAGGGCTCAGGGTGAGGGATGGGGTAGTTTTTAGGACTGGGGGATGGTTTTAGGGCTCAAAGCGTGGGGCTTGTGTGCTTTTAGGGCTGGGGTCGGGGTCGTTTTTATGTCGGAGGGTCAGTTTTAGAGCTCAGGGCAGAGGGCTAGGGTGCAATCTTTACCACGCATATGCCTGTACCAATCATGCAGTTAATACGAAAAGTGAAGGAATGCTTGGTAAACACATGCATGTAAAGAAATGACCATGGTAAAGACTGAAGAAATAATGAAAAAGAGTATATAATCAAATATAGTACATTTATAAATTATAAACAATATCAAATTCATGCGAATTGAAACAAAATTAAAGTGCGGGGAGTCTTGAAATTTATTTTCTTCATATAATATTTATTTTAATTTCCAATCAGAAGCATAAAGCCCAGCCAATGCGTTTCGTCCAATAGATAGACTTCATCAGGGCTGTAAAACAGTTAGAAAAAAACATTATAGAAATTATCCCCAAAATATATATATATTTACACAAGGTCTTTCGAAAAAGACCTATATTATACAATATACGATAAGGAAGGCCAGATAGACATAAATATGATAAAAAGGACATGAGGCAAATCTACCTCTAATGATGACAATGTCTCTCATAACTGGAATTATTATCTTGTAGTAAGATGCTCCCTGCCTATATCCATTCTTAATATTTGTTTCCAATAGGTTATGGTATTGTGTTTTTCATATAGAAAAGCAGCCTATATATAATCCAAAAAAATAATCGGACATGTTTCACAACATTTAATCCTCATTGTTATTACAAATGCTCTCAGTTCAGACATGATCTGTATATAGTATCAAAGGAGAAAAAGTGGACATCCAGATCAAAAAAAGATCTTTAATACAAAAATATGTAAGGTATTGTACGTCCCATTGATGATAACTGAAAAAGTAGCCAATGAAGTACTTCCTGTGATTTGAAATACAACAGTACTGAGGGTGATTATGACGGTTGGAAACAATAGCTCATCAACCCACTAAGGGTCTATTAAACAAAATATTCATATAAGTAGCACTCACTTGTAAATCAGATCACGAAGATCAGCAAAGCAATCTATGAATGTGAAATCTTGAAAGCCAAGAATCTTGTGACGTCTTGTTAATAATATATATCCAAGCTACAAAGAAGAGAGGAAAATCTATCATGGCTATAATCAATACATCCGTCTATTAATCTATGAGAGGGCAGTGAGTTAATAATACTAAAAAATGTTGGTTGATTACCCACTTAAATTTTTATACCATCTAGTTTACACTTCCAAGCACCTGATAAGTCTAATCGGATAATTATTAAAAGAACAGAACTCACTTGGAAACAGCTTATGTAAATCACCAAACAAGTTTTGTGATCTATATATATATACGCATCGATCTTCCAATGGTACCAATGTCCTCTGGATTTTCTAAGGATTATTGCCTTCTATCCATGCTATAATAAGAGGGGGAGAACAAAACCTATCTTTAGAAAAATTACTCCATGTTTTTCATTAGACTAAACACCGAGGTTATCATTAAAAATCCACACCAAAATAAAGAAATAAGGGGATAAGTTCATTTAATGTCCCCAATTACTACATGAAACATATAAATATATAGTTCAATAAGCATATACCAAGCAAACATCCTTTCATGAATAAACCTAAGGAACGTTAACAAGCACAATATCACCTCCATCTATGTGGCTTACTATATATTTAACTTGTGAGAATTCATGTAGTAATTGGTGACAATAAATGAAACCCTTGCAACATGGAGCAAAGGTGCCTGCGCTAGCGCTAGGCCGCTTTATTAGCGCCAGCGCTATTAGAAATGAAGGGGTGCATGGTATTTTTGTAAATACGCTACATCCCTGCATTAAAAAAATGTCAGGGTGCGGCGTTGCCAATTTTGGAGTAACACCGTGCTCTGACATATTATTGTGAATATCACCCACGCATTTTAAACTCATTTTTGCTATCCAGAAAAAACGGCAGTTGTGTGACGCAAAAGATGTAGCCCTATTCAGAATATGTTGAGGAACCCCTTACTCTCCCATATCCCACAGACATCCATTCACTTGGGCTCAATGGAGCCACCATATGAGTGGAGGTCCCACAGCACTGTGTGGCCCTGTCTTATATCCTTGGAAGAGAGATATGGAGATGAGAAGTGGAAGAAAGGAGGTAGTTAAGGTGAGAATAGAACATACAAAGCATTATCTTTCAGTAAGAAAATAAGAGACAATGGGGAAAAAAATGAATTTAAATGAAGGACTGGCTTCTAAGACAACGGTGGAGATTATTTTGTAAACAGAGCCTCTTTTAGGGCGGTATGGCCTGTGGCAGAAGGAGAAATGTAAGGCATAGACTCCAACGTGATGAAGAGATTAAACAAAGAAATTATACCTTAAACTGCAATTAACTCATCCCGTCACAGGTTTGGCTTGAAAGAGGAATGCTGCTAAATTGGTACTCTAAGATATCCTACAATGTTATACCTATCGAAAGGTAATGTTCACAAATCCCTACACCTGCAAATGTTAACAAGCATTGGCAAAGCCAAAAGGTCTCTCCTATGCAAGAGCTATTGACAAAGCCAATATGTTTTAGCAATGTTGTTCACCAGAGTGACTGCTGTTCAGCACGGCTAAAGGTAAGTAGGAAAAAGGAGAGTGGCGTGAAGTGGCATACAGTAGAGTTTAGTTGCGTGGAGAGGAGTGAAGTGGAGTGTCATGGAGTAGTGTAGAGTGTTGTGGAGTGTTGTGGAGGGAGTAGAGTGTCATAGAGTGGAAGGGCATTGAATTGAGTGGTGTAGAGTGGAGCACAGTGTCAGAGTTGACTAGAGTGTTGCAGAGTGGAGTGGCATAGAGTGACGTAGAGTGGTGTAGAGGGTGTTGCATGGAGTGGAGTAGAGTGTTGTAGAGTACAATGGCATACAGCAGAGTAGATTGTCATAGAGCGGAGTGGCATAGTGTGGCGTGGAGTAGAGTGGAGTAGTGTGTCATAGAATGGAGTAGAGTAAAGTGACATGGAGTGGCATTGAGGTAGTTGCCTAGAGTGTCGTTGAGTGGCATAGTGTTGTAGAATGGCATAGAGTGGAATAGAATGTTCTAGAATGATGGATTGGCATTGAGTGGAGTAGGGTGCAATTGGAGCAGGTTTTAATGGAGTAGAGCATCATAGAGTGGAGTATCGTGGAGTGAAGTGTCGTAGAGTGGAATGTAGTAGAGTGACCTAGAGGGAAATGGTGTAAAGTACAGTGGTGAAGAGTAGATTGGCGTAGAGTGCATTGGTTTTAAGTAAAGTGGAATAGAGTGCATTGGCATACAGTGCAGTGATGTAGAGTGGCATAAAGTAGAGCTGTGCAGAGTAGATTGCAGTGGCATAGAGCGATACTACAGACGGAAGTAGAGTAGCGTTGAGTGGAGTGGAATGGTGCAGAGTGGAGTAGAGTGGTGCACAATGGAGTAGAGTGGCATAGAGTGGAGTGGTACAGGGTAGAGTGCAGTGGCATAGATTTGAGTGGCATATAGTGCAGTGGTGTAGAGTGCAGTAGAGTGGCGTAGAGTTGAGTAGTGCAGAGTAGAGTACAATGAATAGAGTGCAGTCATGCAGAATAGAGTGTTAGAGTGCAGGGTTGTAGAGTGCAGTATCATGAGTGCAGGGTTGTAGAGGGCAGGGCCGTAGGGTGCAGGGTCGTAGAGTTTTGCAGAGTAGAGTGTTGCAGGGTAGAGGGGTGCAGAGAGCAGTGTATTAGAGTACAATGGTGCTGGGTAGAAAAGAATGGTGTAGCGTACAGTGATGTAGAGTGCAGTGGTGTACAGTGACATCGCATGCAGTGGTGTAGAGTGCAGTGGCATAGAGTAGAATGTTATAGAGTATAGTGCCGTAAAATGCAGTGGTCCAAAGTAGTACATTAGTTTTTGAGCTAAGCAGTGTAGAATGCATTGGCTTAGAGTGCAGCGGTTTAGAGTGCAGTGGCATAGAGTAGACTGCTGTGGTGTAGACTGGAGTAGAGTGGCATAGACCACAGTGTCATAGAGTGCACTGGTGCACAGTCGATGAGAGACGCGTGGAGTCCATTGGCATAGAGTGCAGTAAAGTACCGTAGAGTGGTGCAGAGTAGAGAAATGTTAAGCAGAGTAGAGTGGCATAGAGTAGAATGGCATAGATTTCAGTGGCAGAGAGTGCAGTGATGCAGAGTAGAGTGTCGTAGAGTGCAATAGGGTTGATTAGATTAATGTAGAGTGCATTGGTGTAGAGTGCAGTGACGTAGAGTGGTGCAGAGTAGAGTGAAAGTGCAATGGTGTAGAGTAGATTGGTATTAAGTGCAGTGGTGTGAGTTTGTGTATGGTTTTGAGTAAAGTGATGTAGAGAGCATTGGTGTAGAGTGTAGTGGCATAGAGTGCAGCATTATAAAATTGAGTTGCGTAGAATGGATTGACACAGAGTGGAATAGAGTATTATAGACTGCAGTGGCATATAGTAGATTGTTTCAGAGTAGAGTGAAGTGCAGGGTAGAGTGGACTGATGCAGAGTAGACTGGAGTGGTATCGAGTAGTGGTGTAGAGTACATTGGCATAGAGTACAGCGTGTCAGAGTGGAGTGGTGTGGTGCAGACTGGAGTGGCCTGACTGGAGTGGTGTTGAGTGCAGTGTCACAGAGTGCAGTGGTGCACAGTAGATTAGAGGGGCGTGGATTGTATTGGCATAGAGTGCAGTAGAGTGGCATAGAGTGGTCCAGAGTAGAGTAAAGTTCCACAGAGTCAAGTGGCATAGAGTAAAGTGGCATAGAGTTTAGTGAAAGAGTGCAGTGCTGCAGAATAGAGTGTCATATAGTGCAGTGGTGTAGAGTAGAGTGGTGTAGAGTGCATTGGTGTATAGTGCAGTGTGTATAGTTGTGAAGAGTAAAGTGACAGAGTGCAATGGCGTAGAGTGCAGTGTCATAGAGTAGAGTATACTGGCGTACCAGGCAGTGGTGCAGAGTAGATTGGTATAGAGTATGTTGGGTTTGAGAAAAGTGATGTAGAGAGCATTGTTATAGAGTGCAGTGGCATAAAATTGAGTGCTGTGTGGAGGGGAATGGAGTGGATTGGCACGGAGTGGAATAGAGTGACATAGCCTGCAGTGGCATGGAGTAGATTGTTTCAGAGTAGAGTGAAGTGGGGTAGAGTGCAGAGGTATAGAGTAGATTGTCAGAGTGCAGTGGTGCAGAGTAGATTAGAGTGGCCTAGAGTGGATTGGCATAAAAGACAGTTACCTAGAGTGGAGCAATGCAGAGTAAAGTGGCGTAGAGTTCAGTGGTGGAGAGAGCATGGTGCAGAGTAGAGACATGTAGAGTGAAGGGACATAGAGTGGAGTGGTAAAGAGTAGAGTGGAGTTGTGCAGGGTAGAGTGAATGGCATACGAATGGAGTGATGCATAGTAGAGTGGAGTACAGTGCATTTAATAAAGTAGAGTGCTGCAATGGCATAGAGTGCATTGGCCTAGAGTGCAATAGAGTGGCCTAAAGTGCAGTGGCTTACAGTGCAGTGGTGTAGAGTGCTGTCATGCAGAGTGCTGTGTTGTAGAGTGTGCAGTGTCGTAGAGTGATGCAGAGCATTAACGTGGAGTACAGTGCTGCAGAGTAGAATAGAGTGGCATACAGTGCAGTGACACTGAATCCAGTGGAATACAGTAGAATGTTGTACAGTATAGTGCCAAAACATGCAGTGGTGCATAGTAGTTGGCATAGGTACAGTGGCATATTGTGCATTGGTTTTGAGTAAAGTAGTGTAGAGTGACTTGACATAGAGTGCAGTGGTTTTGAATAGAGTGACATAGCGTACAGTGCAGGGGAGTAGAGTGGCGCAGCGTACAGTGCAGTGACATAAAGTGAAGTCGAGTAGAGTGCAATGGCAAAGAGTGCAGTGGTATATAGTAGAATGTTTCAGAGTAGAGTTAAGTTGCGTAGAGTGCATTGGCATAGAGATCAGAAGAGCGGTGTAGAGTGGCACAGAGAGTGTTGCAGAGTTAAGTTGCACAAAGTAGAGTGGCATAGAGTTCAGTGGTAGAGAGTGCAGTGCTGCAGAGTAGAGTGGCGTAGTGTGCAGTGCTATAGAGTCGGGTGGTGTAGAGAGCAGTGAGGTAGAATAAAGTGACGTAGACTGCAACAGTGTAAGGTGGCGTAGAGTGCAGTGGCATAGAGTAGAGTATTGTGGAGTACAAAATAGTGGTGCAGACTAGATTGGCATAGAGTGCAGTGGCCCAGAGTGTATTGGTTTTGAGTAAAGTGATGTAGTGCTCATTAGCGTAGAGTGCAGTGGTGTGGAGTGGCATAGGGTGCAATAGAGTGGTGTTGACTGCAGTGGCAGAATAGATTGTTTCAGAGCGGAGTGAAGTGGTGTAGAGAGCAGTTGTATAGAATAGAGTATGATAGAGTGCAGTGTTTCAGACTTGATTAGAATGGCTTAGAATTCAGTGGCTTAGAGTTCAGTGGTGTAGAGTTCAGTGGCATGGAGTTCAGTGGTGTAGAGTGGCATAAAGTAGAGTGGCAGGGAGTGCTGTGTGCAGACTATACTGTTATAGAGTAGAGTGGTGTATAGTAGAGTGGCATGTAGTTCACTGGTATGGAGTGCAGTGATGCAGAGTAGAGTAGCATAGAGTGCAGTGGCGAAGAGTAGAGTGGTATAGTGAGCAGTGGCGTACAGAGCAGTGACACAGAGTACAGTGGTGCAAAGTAGAATAGAGTTCAGGGACGCAGAGTAGAATAGAGTGGCGTAGAGTGCTGTGGCCTAGAGTATAGTGGTGTAGAGTGATTTGGTGCAGAGCTGATTGGCGTAGAGTGCATTGGTTTTGAGTAATGGTGCAAAGTAGAATAGAGTTCAAGGACGCAGAGTAGAATATAGTGGCATAAAGTGCTGTGGCCTAGAGTATAGTGATGTAGAGAGTTTGGTGCAGAGCTGATTGGCGTAGAGTGCATTGGTTTTGAGTAAAGTGGTGTAGAGTCCAATGGCCTAGAGTGTAGTGGCACCGAGTCCAGTATTGCAGAGCAGGATGGCATAGAATGGAGTGGTGCGAAATGGTGTAGAGTGCAGTGGGTAAGAGTGCAGTGATGCATCGTAGAGTTATGTGGGGTAGAGTGCATTGGCATAGAGTAGAGTACAGTGGTGCAGAGTAGAGTGCAGTGACGCAGTGTGGACTGGAGTGCAGTGGCATGAAGTGGAGTGGATAAACATGGAGTATGCATGGTGTGATAGCACACTGGCATTACAGACAACCGATCTTCAATTGAAATGACCATTGCATTTGCACTCACTTACAGTTTTACTGATAAAAGTGTACGGAGCACAAACGATAATGTGTGGAAAGGTCTTCAGTCAATGTATTGTGATTGTCAGCTCAGTTAATTTACAGACATTTACATGTTGTTGTGTGCTAGAAAGGAAAAACATCTGTAGAGACTTCCTCAAGTGGTCCTACACTAGTCAGCATGATGGTCACATACATCCTCTCACTGTGAAGTCAGAGAAAGAAAAATAAACACAAAGCTCCTTGAAAGTCACATCCTGACATTTGAACTCTGTCTTTGAATGCACAACAGATGTGACAAGATAAGAACACGTTTTAGTGTTTTCTTATCCAGCCTGGGCATTTTGTAGCAGTTCCATCTCTTTGGTTGGTCTGTGTTTTGAAAGGTATTCAAATCCAAATCCTTGTCTTTAGATTATCCTGTAATCATTTTAGCGATCACTTAAAAAGGAAGTTGTTTTTTGCTTTTTGTTTGTAATCCCCAAATTTTTCAAATTCACATGCCTAAAATTCACTTCCTAATGTGACGCTGTTCCGTCTTCTAGCTCTCCTCAAGGAATTCATATAAAAGGAGTCATTTCATCTAGATGGATGCATTGCACCATCATTCTTCCACCACATTGCTAATTCTAGAAGGCTTCTTTCCTCCTATGCTTTGTGCTACATCCTGCTTCTTCCTGCTAGTCTGCCAGCATTCATAGAAGTATTTGCTAAATTCAGATTATTTTCCTCCAAGAAACTGAAGTTTTCATTAGTCTGCTTACCAGCTTCTTGCTATTCCAGTTTCTCATACTGGATTAAGGGGTAGAATTGGAAAGCTGAAATATTCCAGTTTCTTATTCTGGATTCTGTGGTGGATATGGAAGGCAACCAGCCTTACTGTCGAGTCAAGAGGCAATCCATAACTCAAGTCAGACAACCAGCTATTGCTATGAGCGGCAGCAGGTAAAGCAGTGCTGCACTAGTGAATCTTCACTGTTAGATGTCCTACCCCTTAGGTGGGACTTCCGGTATTGAGGAAACACTACCATGTGGTAGTCAACTAAGGTTCTGAGTGGCAGTGGAAATGTTTCTCGCTGTTGTGTAAACCCCCTTATCCTCCACACATTTTTAAAAATGTTGTTGGATTTGCCCTTCGCAAAGTTTTACAGAAAATTTACAAAGTTTACAACTATTCTTATCCATACTCAATAGGTATATTTCTTCTAGAAGTGCTGTGAGGGCAGACATTAATACACCCAGTTACTGTCAAGATAACAGTCCTGGAAAAGAGTTTGCAGAACTAGGTATTTTAGTCTCTAAAACTATGTTGGGGATGCCATTTAACATTGTCACTTTGAGTGCTAATAGCCTTCATTTGGTGGGACCTGTTAGCAGGACGTTATGATGGTCAGTACTGTTTAAGGTAGAGCCTGAAAGACTTGTTTATATCTTGCTTGAATTAAAAGATGTAATTGTATTAACGTCCTTAGTTAATCTTATGCACGTTTGATAGTATTTTTAATATGATCAACCAGATGTGAAGTCTGCCGTTAAGGACGAATCCCAAAGATGATGATGCTCTATTCACCAACACAAGTGTATTTACTGATGGAGTGATGGAGCAAGCCTGTTTTGTATCAGGGAACTATCTGCAGAAGGTAAAATTAGCTGAATCTAAGTTTTGGAAGTGCCGTATTGAATTGTTTTTTATGTAGTTCTTTCCGTACCCCTTGCGAGGCCTAAAGCAGTTATGACTGAGTTTGAGTTGTGACATCCATGATTTGAATTGTTGTAAATCTTTTTCAAGAAATTTGAAATCTTCAGAAGAATTGACCTAAGGGCGGAGCTAGGTGCCATGAGCTTATAGGGCGTAATCAATGCCAAGATTGCGTAGGAGTTCACTCAGGATAGAACAATGATGGTCTTGTTGAACCATGAGTGGCACAGGGTTAAAAGAGAGAGCAGTGGTTTCTCCATGTGGATTTCCATTTTCTTGGTTAACAGAGATGAGAGCCCTTTCACCATGGAGAGTGTTTTGGCAGGTGAAGGAGCATTTCATTGTCAATTATGTGAAATGCCTTGAAGGACGAGGAGACCAGACCAGACTGTCCAAAAAATCCTGGCCTGGCATGAAACCAACCTGTATGGAGGTAACCTATTACATTATTCTCACATGTATGGTTTTCCAGTTGATCTGCTGTACAGTTCTCTAACAATTGACTGTTCAAGAATGATACAGATGGACCTGTAGTTCTTTAGTTCTGCCATTTCACACACTGGTTTTTAAGTAGACGGTTTATATGCTTGTTTTTAGAGTCGTGTAGTAAGCTCTGATCAAGGGAGGCATTAATAATGTTGAAAGATGATTCAAGTGCACCCTGAGTTTTATTTTAGTAATGCAGCGGAGATTGGGTCACCTATGAAGGATGACATGTACTTAGGATGGAAAAATGAAAAATGAAAGTGAGTGGAATGCAGAAGTAAAAGAAGATGATATATACATTTCAAAAAGTAATGGACTTTATGAAATTGTGACCAAAGTTTTCGAACTAGTTTCAATATCCATGGCTTTTACTTAGTGAATCGTTAGTGAGATTGTTAAAGAAAAATCCACATGTTTTGACAAAGATTTCTTGGCAATTTAAAAAGGAATGGGCCTTATGAAGTTGTGACCAGAGTTTGTGAACTGGTTGTATTACCCATTGAATTATTACTGAGATTGGATAAAAAAAATCCACTGTTTTGCCAAACATTTCTTGAGGAGGGGCAGGCTTTTCGGCAAGCTAATAAAGTATTGGATTATTTCTGGACTGCCCCTTCAGAGAGTCTGGCTCAATAGTTACTTTTAGGTCACCTCCCACTCAAAAATGCAGTATTTGGCCTCATTTGTAAATTCTTTGTTCTGGCGAGGAGCCTCTATACCCCCTGAAGAAATTAAGCTAATTTCCTTCATTTGTTTACTGTGCACAGTTCTTAGTATTTACACCCTGTTTCTCTGTCAGACTTCACCAGTCACCACACTTCACACCTTCTCAACGTGCCACCCACCCTCACCCACTCGTTTATTTATTTATTTTATTTATTACATTTGTATAGTGCATTATCACCGATTGGTCTCTAAGCGCTTGTACTTGAAAAACGAATCCTCTCAGAGAGCGGACAACCGAGTTATATCACACCCCACGCTTCTCGAAAGAGCACCGTTTTTAATGATCGCCTAAAAGGCAATACATTTGGTTCCTTCCTGAGTCTTGATGGTAGCTTGTTTCAGGCTGCGGGAAGAGTGGTTGAGAAGGCCCGTCCACCAAGGGTGGTCAAACGATAGCGCGGGCTTACCAGAAGAGCGTCCTCAGACGAGCGCAAGGTCCTTCTAGGGGTGTACTGCACCAGTCTGGCTTTAATATAGTTGGGTGCATTGCCGTAAACCGCTTTATGAGCGATGCCCTCAGTAGGTTGTGAAAGTTCAAACTACAAGTCACCAGCGTGCTCCATGAGGAGCAGTTTTTTCCTTATTTTAGGTCGAAATTATGCTTTATAACGGACTCTTTACGCCCAATTTTGCAAACATTTCTCCGGACAGCGCATGAAACACAATGGAACATGACCAGCTCGCCCTGTTTGCTCACTCAGTGTGTGCAAGTAGTACCAGGTATTTAACACCGCCTTTGCAAAACTTCACTGAGAGGACCATACTACGAATGATATATATATTGTATAAACACAAGAGTTTGGATAGTAAAAACGTGCGCTGTACGAGTAGGCCTTACCGGTGATCTTATACTTCTACTTTACATTGCTTTTCAGAGACAGGACATTTGTTTTTTTAACTAATACCCTGCGCATGTGTGACCGACTACACGAGTAAGGTGAGCAGATATGAGACAAGCTTGAGTAACTAGGATATGTGGAAGACTATTGGATTACCCCACTTTGAGGGAATAATAACTAGGGTTTTGATCCATTTTTAGAATTGGACGATCAGAGGCTTGGAGATTCCTTAACTACAAGTCGAGACCCGAATTATTATATATTGGGGAAGCAGGCACTATAATGCCTGCTTCCCCAATATATGGTGGTTGGCCTGTAGATTTTCTTTTCTATCTTTAGGCTCGTTTACACTTTACTGGTTTCTTTACCGTCTTGGTTCTTTTAAGGGAATGTGCCACTGGCATATAGATTTATTATGAAATCAAGGATAGAATGTGAAGAACCGGAATAACCCACTTACTGGGTCTCGGCGGCGGGATAACCGCCCAAGTCTTCCATACCCTCCATACGTAATAAAAGGAGACACAGATTTATTCAAATAGCCCGGGCTATGGAACAGAGTCCCAAGCTCATTAAAAACAAGAAAGAGGAGGCTGTTACTTTACCCCGCAGCTTACAAGCCTTTTATACTTTTTCATTCCAGTCATTTGGCTGTTAGTCCATTGTTCAATCAGGACAGTGTTTGCAGTTGATAACCAGATCCAGACGATGCTTGTAGATGGTGACCTGTTGAAGGCTTGGTTCACAAATCATTGTTCACTCAGTTTGATCAAAGCTCGGTCTTTCAGGTTATTGTTCACTCAGCTTGATTAAAGCCCGGTCTTTCAGGTAATTGTTTAATCACCCTGATCAAGGCTCAGCAGTCAGACCATTGTCCAGATAACCTGATCACGGTGACAAGGATGTTTACCAGACTGGGAGCAGAAGATGGAAAACAAATCATTTACACAGGGTTTGAGTGTCTCATGGCTGTCTGTTGAACTGCAAATAACAGGGGGGCTGGGTGTGTAACAGTTCCTGGGCAGACATGCAGGCTGCAAGATGGTTTTTGTCGTGTCAGTTAGAATTTTCCCAGGCATCAGCAGAAACGACCAGATGGGTCATGTGAAAGTGTTTGACACGAGATGGCAATAAAAAAACAATGGAGTCTTGGGACAAATGATGCCGGTCCGAAGAACACTTTTCCTCAGACCCTCCTTTTGCCATTGAGTGGCAAATACTTTAAGAAATGTCAATGTTCATAAGGCCATCGGTTTCTTGTTGGAGCATCATCATCATATAGGTGTTGTGAATGTTAGAGGGTGGAAGTTTGATGGTCTGGACACACATTGTACAGAGCACTGGCAGGCACTGAATGCACAAACAGCAGGAGACCAGGAGAGTTGCTTCCAAGGCAAGGTAGATGAGGACCCTCCACCCCCACTGGGAAAGGAGACCCCAGATCCAGCCTGTGAGGGACCAGTTGCCTTCATCCAGATGAATTTCAGAAGAAAGGCGATGCAGACGTTGGATGGCATCGTACACTGTAGGTGCATTGTCTGGGATGTACACGCAGCAGCTGGAGCCGATCAATTTACACACACCGCCACGATCAGCAAGGATGACATCTAGGACCATGCGCTTCTGAAGCATTATAAGGCGGTCCGCCTTTAGCTCTGCAGTGATGTTGGAGAGGGCACCAGCTGTTACAGTGATGGTGGCTTCAAGGACCCTGGTCAGTCCTGGTACAGCCCGACTGTTTGCCTTGGGGCCCCAGAAAGGAAGGAAACCTTTAAAGAAGTCCCCTGTTTCCTGGCCTGCTGTATCCTCGGCTGATATGACACCCCTACGTGAGCGGAGCAGAGCGCCCTTCATTGACAGGTGGTAAGCCCCATGGGTAGAATACGTTGGTGGAAGGAGGAAGGCCAGATAGCATGTACCAGACCAGTTACGGGGGAGCCAAGTGTAGGCAGCAGTGCCACAGATGAAATAGGTGTTGGGGGATGTCACCAGCTTCGGAGGAGATGTAGAGTTTAAAGCTTTTGTGATATCACAAGTACTGGTACCAACTTTCTAAGTACCTAGGCCATGGATGCAGACACGGCCTTGTACATTTATGACATTCACAGTGTCTCGTTCATTGGGCAGTATCCTTCTTGTGCGGAATCTGGAAAATGTTGGTCGAGTGGTTGAGTTGAATACTACCATCTCACTGAGTTCATCTGGTGGTAGTAGCAATGTGGATAAGCTGTTCGGGCAAAAAGGAGCATGGGCATGGCCAGATCTGTTCCGCCAGAAATTATCCTGAAATGTTCCAAGGGCAGTACCATTGACAGTGTAGGCCTCCTGTATCAACATCCACCGTGCATGGCAAGACCCAGAGATGGAAAAGGGGTACAGAAAGAATGGGACAGGGTGTATCATGGAGTGCGTCATCAGTCCACAAACCCAGCAGTTGGAAGTGTTCATGATCAGCGGATGATGATGCAACATTTGGATGAAGGTGTTATTGAAGAATTCTGCACGGCGGGGTAATTCGTGGGCTGGTAGCGTGTAATACTGGTGCTCTGCAGGAGTCGGTGTAGGAGTTGGTGAGGTAACAGGATGGTAGATTAGTAACAGCCAACCAAGGATAGACAGGATGAGGGAGACAAACAGCGTCACCACGGTGGCCATTAGGCATTTACTATGTCGGAGACTGACATATTGTTTCTGGATTCGGGTGTTTTGGCCGGCAGCCATTGTGCTAAGCCAGGGACCTCTAGTGGCTGTCTGTGATTGGTGGTTGCTTCACTGGGTGCAGGTGCCAAGAGCCCTATGGCGTACCTTAGTCTGACACGCCAGCACCACTCTCATCCGGGGTAGATCACAGCCCTACAGCCTATAGGCACTTGGCGAAGTCAAGGGCAAGCCTTCCCTCGGGGGAGCAAGTAATATTGGTCGGAAGTAAGTACAGTATGGTCGGGAAACAATTGTTCTTGGTGTTGAGCAGAGTTAAGGGAGGGTTCCACCCTTCCTTTCAGTATGCTGTCACTCTCTGCTTCCGTAGATGTAGAATGCAGTCTTGCATCTCTGAATGGGACAAACGTCGGGACTGTTTCTGTTTCTAAGTCTCCTTGTCCTTCCCTCACCCACTGATCATAGGGGAGGGGCAGAGGCACACGCCTGCAGTGAGATGAATGCACCCAATTTTTCTGATCTTCTACTTTCAAGGCGGTGCGGGTGGCCAGTAACACCTGACGGGGCTGTGTCCAGCGGGGCTCGAGGCTCTTAGTCTGTTGAAAGTTCCTTACTAAGACATATTCCCCAGGTTGGATAACGTGTCTGGGGCCCTTGCTTTTGTTAGGTATGGCCTTATGAACCTTGTGATAAAGAGTATGAAAGCTATTAGTTAGACTGTACAGATAATCAGTTAATACAGGGTATTCAACATCAGACCGTTTCTTAGGCCGTGGGACACCCCATACATTGACAACTAAGTAGGAGAAAACCTACTTGTAGTGCGCACTGTTCCTAATGGAAAACTCCTTTTTCCAACAATTTGAGAAAAACTACTGTTCAGATTAATCAATACTCAATGAATACTGTATAGTTTCTCGTTCTATTATTTAATTCATAGAACATTTATGCAACATGTATACATTAATACATTCTACTCATGTATATTAATGTTTATCTATTGGTTCTGAAGAACAATAAATCTCTGTTTACTTGAAAATAGGACTTTGTATACAACATATATTCTCTTTACATGTCTCTGGGCATTTCAAATACATTGATCATGGGTGATACACGGAATTATATAAGTTGATAATCTTGAAAATCGAAGCCCAATGCATTTCGGGACCCGGAGGTACCCTTCCTCAGGGGCGAAATTCTAAAACATACAGAAGAACTAATCAGTACAAAATGGAAAAATATTTACAGCTTTATATGAGATATTTAGGAAGTGAAGGACACTAAAGGGGAAACAATGAAAAATGGTGGTATTAAACATTGTACATTGGAAATAGAGTTGAAACCTGAATATATGTTCTAGCATGCTTGACCTACATAACAAGGTATAAATCATAAAATACATCACATCATATATTGATCACATCGGACCTTCTGAAGGGTATTGCGCTCACATTACAAATAAACCATGCAAGTAAACAGATATAAACCTAATATATCGTGGACATGATATCGGACCCAGTTTAAATGCGAACAGTGCACATAAAATTCTCATCATTCAAACTCTGAGAAAACTCAATCTCATGAGGAAACCATATTATAACATGCTCATGTGATGCAAATGTTAATATAAACCCTAAAAGAATATACAGCATCAAGAATTTCATCATTAAAATGCACAGGAAACATCGTAATATACTGATTAATATAATACTTTGTATATGATCACAGTTTCATGTATGCATCTGTAGACTGGATGAGTGTGAAAAATTGTATGCTACTACTGGGTTAACTTAACTCCCGATAACAAAAACCTGTAGGAGAGTGAAAAACTGAACATTTTATGTAGGCATTATGCTCTTCGTCTGACTACCAAAAACGTAAAGGGAGATGGATATGTACCTGTGGCATACAGAAATGCTTGGTGACGATGGTCTCAGGACCCAATGAGATTAGCAATGCACAGCTGTATACACAAAAACGAAATACTACATTAGAAGGTGGAATGCATTCTAAACCTTCAGCATACTCATGGTTCCGTAAAAAAACATAGCAGCGCATACCTACTACTGGGGCACTGTCCCGAGAATGGCAAGAGCAGTGACTACGGGTGCGGTAACAAATAATTTCGTAGAAGCTTTTCGGCGATGTATACTGAAAAAAACATAATGAGAGGGTATCCCTGTTGAGTAACGCTCACTTATAAACAGGAAAAATCTTTTGCAGACTGTTGTTGCTAAGTAAGTTACCTTGGGTGGTAGGTTGTAAATTTGAAGGCACACCGTAAGCGATTGCTTTTAAGGTGAATTACGGATACGGGAATATTGCGGAAACGGGAACCGCTAAACAAATAAGAAAAAACGACTGTTATAATGGGGTTTCTAATAACGTAAATAATACAATACTATGGCTGGAAACAATGCGGGAGGCACATTTACCTTAGCTTCTAATCAGTGCTCTTCTTCACTCTTAACTTCGGTGGTCGATTGTAAATTTGAAGGCACACCGTAAGCGATAGCTTTTAAGGTGAATTACGGCTACGGCAATATTGCGGAAACGGGAACCGCTAAACAAATAAGAAGGACAACTGTTATAACACCCCATACATTGACAGGCCTCCCGAACACAATCTCATGGGGGACAGCTCTATTCTGGTGTTGGCCGTTGTTCTTGTAGACAATAGGGCCAAGGGCAGAGCATCAACCCAAGTGACACCTGTCGCGGCTACTATTTTGGCCAATTTAGTTTTTAGGATGCCATTGTAGACTTCCTCTAGACCTGCTGACTGGGGGTGGTTAGCTGCATGAAATTTTTGTTTTATACTCAATGCTGTACAGACATATTCCATAATGTGAGCCGTAACGTGTGCCCTGTTATCACTCCAGACCAAGCGGGTCAAACCGAATCATGGGAGGTACTCTTTTAATAGCACTTTGGTGGTAGTGATGGCGGATCAGTCTTTGATGGGGTAGGCCTCCACTCATCGGCTGAAGGTACAGACCACCACCAGGACATATTTCAAATTGTTACATCTGTCCATCTGGATGTAATCCATATGGAGGACTTCAAAAGGGAAGGTAGGAGGAGAGAATCCTCCCTTAGGGGTAACTGTGCCTTTTCCTGGGTTATAAATTAAGCAAATCATGCATGTTTTATCCAGCTTTTCAGCATATGCTGGTATCTTAGAGTTGTACCATGTAGGTTCCAACAGTTTACATATTCATTTTAAACTAATGTGAGCAGGACCATGGGCCATCGTAACTACTGGTAGCACATGACTGTCAGGTAACATCCATTGTCTTTCCATAGTCATACGGACCCAGCAACCATCGCTTCCCTCCTTTGCTAATTGTTCCTTCTACACCCTTAGTTCCTCAGGAGTAGTTTGGGACTGAATATCAATCACACTCTGTACTGTGTTTTCAACCATGCTCTCGTCTGTTACCCACCTAGCAGGACCTCCTACATAAATTCCTTCCCTTTTCCTAAGAGCTGTTTGTCTGGCCGTCTGGTCAGCCACGGCATTGCCTTTCCCAAAATCATCTGTCACTTTCTTATGGGCCTTACATTTTATAATGGCCACCTTTCTGGGGAGTGTCAGGGAGTCTAACAATCGCTGAATTAGGGGGCCATGTTGAATCTTGGTCCCATGGGAAGTAAGGAAATTCCTTTCTTTCCATAACCTCCCGAAGTTGTGGGCCACCCCGAAGGAATATTGGCTGTCAGTATAAATATTTACCGGCATCCCTTTGATTAACTCACAGGCTCTAGTGAGGGCCACTAATTCTGCTGCTTGAGCAGAGCACTGCAGAATCTGAGCTGTTTCTACTACTTGTTCTAATGTTGTGAGGGCATAGGCGGCTGAGGTGTTACCATATGGCCCTCTGAGACATGATCCGTCCACATACAGTGTACCATCTGGTTCTGCTATTGGGGTATCCTGTAAGTCAACCCGTTCCTTCGTCTCCTCCTCTGTCCTTAATATACAGTCATGTGGGTCTTAGCGGGCATCCTGAGTATCCAGTGGGAGTAATGTGGCGGGGTTTAGTACAGTGCATCTTTTGATGTTAATATGGCTGGCAAAGAGTGTCAGCTCATATCCTGTGAGTCGTGCGCTAGTTAGGTACTGTGTCTTGGTGTTATTAAGGAGTGTATCTACAGAATTGGGGACCATCAGAGTCAGTGGGGAGTTCATGACGATCCCTGCTCTCTGACGGACCATGAGGGCGGCCGCAGTGGTCGCCCGTGGGCATCCTGGGAGAGCTCTTGCAACAGGATCTAAGGTGGCTGAAAAATAGGCACATGGCTGAGGGTGACCTCCAAACATCTGGGTCAAGACAGCGCATTCACAGACGTCTGTCTCATGTACAAAAAGAAAAAATTGTTTGCTATAATCAGGAGAACCGAGGACTGGAGCAGTACACAGAGCCCTCTTTAAATCTTGGAAGGACTGCGCAAGCTCTCTAGTCCATGGAAAGGAACTGTATGATATGTCTTTAGTGGTGAGGGCAAGAAGAGGTTTGACCATGGCCGAAAAGTTGGCAATCCACTGTCTACAGTATGAGGTTAGGCCTATGAAGGCTCGCACCTGCTTTTGTGTTTGTGGGGCCGTCATAGCATTGATGATGGCTACATGATCAGCGGTGAGCTGCCTTCCCTCCTTCGAGAGGAGATGACCTAAATAGGTCACCTTCTCTTGACAAAACTGAAGCTTTTTCAATGAGTCTTTGTAATTATGGAGGGCAAGGTGGCGTAACAAACATAAAGTAGCTTCTTTACATGCTGGAGTACAATTTACAGCAATGAGTAGGTCATCTACATATTGTAATAGTGTGGAATTATCAGGGAGTTCCAAGGAATCTAGTTGACTTTTTAGGGCTTGACTATAGATACTGGGGCTCTCAGTGAAACCTTGAGGGGCGCGGCAGAAACGAAAGCTCCGCCCACCAAGGGAGAAACCAAAAAAATGTCTGCTGTCAGGATGTATAGGAATGCGAAAAAAGGCATTCTTCAGGTCTATGACAGAAAAGTGCGTGGCGTCAGAAGGGACCAACTTTAAGAGGGCTGTAATATCGGGGACAACAGGATATTGGGAGATTGTTATTTTGTTAAGGGCTCCTAGGTCAATTACGAATCTGTATATTTTAGGGGAGAGAGCATCTCCATTGGTCTTTTTCAGAACAGGAATAAAGAGACTGTTACAGATATTGCCACGTGTTTCCTCCACTACGCCCTTGTCCATCAATTCAGATATTAATGTCAACAGGTCCATTTCTCCTTCCGTGGGTAGTCGATACTGCCGGAGGCAGGGGAGAAGTGCGCCTGGCTGGATGCGTACCACATGAGGGGATATGTTGAGACACCCTACATCAGTGTTTGATGATGCACAGAGGGAGGAAGGTAAAGACTGCAACTCTGGTGGGAGGGGACCAGACAGGTACATATAGGAAGCTGCGGTGGGAGAAATTGTTAGGGATACACCTTGTGGACTACATGATATGGTCGCATTCAGAGCTTTCAGTAAATTAATGCCTAACAGGTTTTCACTGCAACCTGTAGTGAGGACCAAGGGAGCGTCAACCTATGCAGGGCCAATATCGAGAGTGAGGGATTCAGAGACAGGGCTGGTCCCAGGTGTTCCTTCAAAACCCACAGAGACATTCATATTGCCTGAAAGGGATGCCTCTGGGACTGACAGACGTGCAATAGAAGACCTGGTGGCCCCAGTATCCAAAAGAAAATTTTGGTCGTTCCCCACAACTGATATTTGAACATATGGGCCCCTTTGATCCACTGGAATTTGCACTCTGGTAATACCCCTGTCCTGGCTGTCCTATGCTTGGTAGGACCCTGTCTAATCAACTTCGTCATAATCATAATTGTAATAAGTGTGTGTGGTTTCGTACCCATCAAACCTATTGGCCGGGCCGTGCCGGACGGGAGTATCACCCCTGGGCCTGCGTTCTTTATCCCGTGGATGGGGCGGGCCATTGTCCCTAGTCGGCCTCCCCTTCCTGGGAGCACGAGGCCGAGACTTCCCTGTACGGATGTTTTCAGCTAATACGGGATACTCATCTATCTAATGGCTGTACCCCTTACAATAAGCACACTGATCTGTTTGGAGGGCTCCCGTACGTTGAGGGTTGGAGGGGGTAGACTGGCGAGTCCTCGGAGGGGGTTGGGGTTGAGGTCTGAAATTCCCATGGGCATCGGGACCTCAGGGAGGGTAAGTCTGTTGCAGAAGTGCCTTAGTCTTACGATCCCTAACCTTCTTACTTTCCTTGTCTCTATCTTCATTCTCCCTATTCTCGTGATATTGTGCCATAGCCAAGATACCAGTCATAGTTTGGGCAGACCACGTACTTTCAACTTTCTTAAGACTGGCAGAGATCTCAGGAAGCAAGTTGCTGACAAACTTATCGACAAACACTGGGCCAGAACCTGGGGTCCGGGGATCCAAACCACTATGTCCCTTGTATTCTGTCTCGAAACGGGTAAAGAAGTCAACCACATTCTCATCTTTTCGCTGCCTACAGGCGTTTATCTTATCCCAGTTAATGACAGTTTCCGGCAAAAGTGTTTTCATAAACATCAATATTTTACTGGGCAAAGTCAGGATGGCAGCTTCTGGTTTAGTCCCTCCTACCCTTGCTTCTTCCATAGCCTCTAGGTCAGACTATTTACCTCCCAATCCTGCTTCATGGTCAGTATGTCGAATTTTGTCCCAAATTTCAGTGGGGACAACCGTACCAAAAAGTAAATTTATATCCTCAAGAACGAGAGTACCTGCAGATATAATCTGACCTAATTCTCTATAAAAGACGGCCGGATTCTTCTGGGGATCTGGTAATTCAACATTCACACTGTTGCCTCTCTAGGTCCTTTTCTCGAAGGGACCAAAAGCTGACTGCAGAGCGCAAGGAGGACAGTCGGGGGGAATTCAACAATTTATAGAAATCCTGCTTAACTGTAGGCCACGGGGAAGTAGGATAAGGGCGGGTAGGGGTAAACCCGCAGGGGTTGGGCAGATGGAGACTTGTTGTCATTCCCGCAGCGAGGACAGGGTTAACGGGCGTGGTCGGTGTTATAGGAAAAGTTGGGAGTGTTGGTGTGACAGGGAGAACAGTAAGAGGGGCAGTGGGGGCAGGAGTGGGCGGTTGTGGGGGGACATGCGGGATGTGAGGCGTCAGGGCAGGGTACATTGGGGCATATGCAGGAGGGATTTCTAGCATGGTATCAAGCAAGGAATCAACTTCTTCTCCCCCTTAAATACAGCCCTTTCGTTTCTCCTCATGAGCTGGATAACATTTTTGTACCCGGGCCCCATGCTCACTATCAGCTATTTCTACCGATTTTGTCATTGATTTTGTAAATTTTCTCTGGCGTGGTCGGCCATTGACATACGTTCCTGTTTTCTTTCTTGAGCCATTTGCTTTCTAGCTCTCTGCTCTATCTCTTTCCTCCAAAATCGGACGGATTCAAACATAGACGGGTGCGTTTTTCTTTTCATTAATTGTTCCTCTAAGTTGGCGAGAACTTGGGAATTAAAGGAGCCATAAAGTGGCCACTGTAATTCCGTGTTACTTTGTTTCGTATATTTTACCCAGAATGAGGAAAACATTATGGCAGAAGGGCCATGTTTAACATACATCGTATGGCCAGAGGTCCCTTCTGGAGGAAACGGACAAGCCGCCTCCAGCTGGGAGTCCTGCGTACACATACTACAACATAATTTCTTGAACTTACTACTGACTGGCATGCTTGTAAACAGATAACAGACACCAGCGGGTTTCAAAAAGCTCACCTCGCTTGCTTGGCTTTTGCAAAAGTCAATAACAGCTTGGCTTTTGCAAAAGTCAATACCAGAATCATACAGATTTGGTGGGTGATCAGTCCACCCTTACCTTACAGGTGTAGTTCTCTTCTGCAGACGTAGGGCTGTGTCCTGCTCCAGAAATTATTTGCTATGGGACTCCAGCGAGATCGCGTCATGTGGCCCAGACCTGGTGGGGAGGGACAGCTGGCCAGTCGTTCGGCTTACCGGATTGTAAGAATCCCTCGGGTAGGGCACCTTCGTCGGAGTCTATCCGTACACCTCCTCACTTCCACCGGACCTGACCTTCGTGCTCATCGAGTTCCTATTCAGGCACCATCTGAAGAACCGGAATAACCCACTTACTGGGGCTCGGCGGCGGGGGAACCGCCCAAGTCTTCCATACCCTCCACACGTAGTAAAAGAAGATACAGGAGCCGTCGTCTGCAGGAGGAACCCAGATTTATTCAAATAGCCTGGGCTATTGAACAGAGTCCCAAGTTCATTAAAAACAAGAAAGAGGAGGCTGTTACTTTACCCCAGAGCTTACAAGCCTTTTATACTTTTTCATTCCAGACTTTTTGCTGTTAGTCCATTGCTGAATCAGGGCAGTGTTTGCAGTTGATAACCAGATCCAAACGATGCTTGTAGATGGTGACCTGGTCAAGGCTTGGTACACAAATCATTGTTCACTCAGTTTGAGGTTATTTTTCACTCATCTTGATCAAAGCCCGGTCTTTCAGGTCATTGTTTAATCACCCTGATCAAGGCCCAGCAGTCAGAACATTGTCCAGATAACCTGATCACGGTGTCAAGGATGTTTACCAGGCTGGGAGCAGGAGATGGAAAACAAATCATTTACACAGGGTTTGAGTGTCTCATGGCTGTCTGTTGAACTGCAAAGAACAGGGGGTTGGGTGTGTCACAGTTCCTGGGCAGAATTGCAAGAGGGTTTTTGTCTTGTCAGTTAGAATTTTCCCAGGCATCAGCAGAAACGTCCAGGTGGGTCGTGGGGAAGTGTTTGACACGAGATGGCAATGAAAAAACAATGGAGTCTCGGTACAAATGATGCCGATCAGAAGAACACTGTTCCTCAAATGCTATTTTAATTTTCTGATACTTCACCATAATATGATTTTTTGCACATGGTTTGACCAAATTAGTTTAGGTGATGGCGTTTACAGCCATGTTAAAGTTTGTGATGACTGAAAGTCTTATATATTTGTTATTGTAGACCTGACAAAGTCTATTACTATACCCTACCGCATAGATGAAACACTTGTTGGCATAGGCAATGGAAAGTAGTACATAATTATGTTTGGATAAGAATAAAAGAGATCGATGATTAACAACGTAACTCTATGTGAATTCATTGGAGAGTTAATTTTATTTGAATATTTGGACCTGTTCCAACAAGAAGAGGAATTGGTGGCTTCCCTTCCTTCCTGAGCACCCAGCACTTCATTGTTGTTTAATGATTTTGTGAAACTACGACCTTTACCAATAATCTAGTGTGTACGCTGTGACTCCCAGCCACTTCTGGGTTTCTGTTCTCAACCAACAGCACTCTCACATACCTCACAATCTAGAGGTCACACACTACAACACCCACTCACATCCATGACTTGTTAGAGATTTTTAGGAATTATATTTTTGTGCATTATTAAAAATTAGCAGAATGCATTTTCACACTCATTTTCATGTACATAGTTATATAGTGCTGCTGTTTTCGAAATACTTTATCTATGATGTGTTTTCCTAACACGTGATAACCAGGCCTCAGATTAGAGATAAATCACATCTTGTCAAGGATGGAAGTCACCTCTGTCACTTATATTTCTTACACCCTCCTTTTCCCCCACCCACCTTCTGTCCCCGCAATCTCCGCAGCATGTAGTCAAGCTGAGATTTATTGGATCATTTATATTTATTATTTATTATTTATTTATTTATTAATTGAATTTATTGAGCGCGACACCTACCCATGAGGGTTTCCCAGCGCAAAAAGACAGATAGACAACATCAGGCAGAAGAATTAGATGTCGAAGAGCCAGGTTTTCACCGCTCTGCGAAATCGCATATGACAATTTTCCATCCGAATGGCCAGAGGAAGTTCCACAGTCTGGGTCCTAAGTTCGCAATGGAACCACCGCCCATTCTGGTGAGTTTAAACTTTGATACATTGAAGAGATGATGGGATGAAGAACGAAGTGAGCGAACAGGAAGGTAGGGGCTGACAAGGGCCTGAAGGTAGAGGGGAGCTGATCCAATTTTGATCTTATGCATAAAGCTCAAAGCTTTAAACTTTATACGGTTTACAACACGGAGCCAATGCAGCTCTCTCAGGCGTTCTGTAATATGGTCACGTTTCCGACAGCCACAGAGAAGCTGAGCTGCGGCATTTTGTACCAGCTGAAGGTGCCGTGTGACGGCCTTGGCAGACCCCAGGTAGAGCACGTTGCCGTAATCTAACCTCGAGGTTATCAAGGCATTCACAACAGATCTCTGGGTGTTTTTGGGGAGTATCCAAAAGATTTTACGTAGCCATCGTAGGATGGTAAAACAGGTGGCTGCGACTGTGTTGACCTGATCTTTCATGGATAGTCCCCTAGTCGATAGTCGATAATTACTCCCAGAAGTCGCACTTGTTCAGATGGAGTTGGTAGGGGACCCATGCTAGTAGGCCAATGTCTTAGGTTCCAGAGGTCGGGTTTGTTACCAAGGACCAAGACCTCAGTCTTTCCGCCATTTAATTTGAGTAAGTTGCTATTCATCCATCCAGATATTTTGCTGAGTCCCGTTGGCAAAGGGGAAGGAACCGTGGGATCAATTTGAGATAGTGAAAAAACAATTTGTGAATCATCAGCATAAGAATAAAGGTTTAAACCAGAACATTGTGCAACGTAAGCCAAAGGTGTGACATATAAATTAAAAAGAAGAGGACTAAGGATTGACCCCTGGGGTACACCATGGGGGGAGTAGTAGCTCTTAGACGAGGATGACTTAGAAAAGATTTGAAAAGTACGGTCAGACAAAAAGGATGCAAGCCAGTCCAAGGCTTTATCACCAATGCCGATGGCAGTGAGGGATTTGAGAAGGATACTGTGCAACACAGTATCAAAAGCTGTGCTGAGATCAAGTAGGATCAGCGCAACTGTTTCTCCTTGGTTCAAGAGCAAGCGCAGATTGTCTGTAACGCCCAAAAGGGTCGTCTCCGTAGAGAAGCCAGTGCGAAATCCAGACTGGGATGGAAGTAGAAGGCTGTTGTCTGTTACAAATTTTGAGAGATGTACATGGATGTGTTGTTCCAAACTTTTCGAAAATGCCGGTAATAAAGAAATGGGACGGTAGTTGGAGGTCACCTTAGGATCCGCCAGCGGCTTCTTCAAGAGCGGGGTGACCATAGCATGCTTCCAACAACTGGGAACGGTTACAGTAACCAGCGAGTAGTTCAACATTTTGCAAATAGTGGAAAGATGTGGAGAATTCAGAGAGTGTAATATTGGGGCGGGCAAAGGGTCCAGCGGAGATCCTGACTTGACTTTGCTCAATGTCTCTGAGAGAGTTTCCGGGCAGAGATCAGGCCAGGACGACAGTTGAGGCAAAGGTGACACCAATGAGTTGACAGCCTCTTCCCTAGTCTGAGGAGAAGTCATAGAAACATTTAAGTTGCTTTGAGCGGAAATGTCCTGATGTATATTAGAAATTTTAGAAATAAAGTACTGGGCAAGCTCATCGCATTTATACTTTTATTGTTGTCTTGTTCTCAATGACGTTTCAGACAACTTGAAACATACCTAGGTTCTTCTGTTGGTTCACTGTAGTCAATTCATTTACATACATATTATCTTTCATTTAACAAGTTATGTTCTAGCATTCCTGGATGATATCAGCATAAATGCTACTGAATAGGTGCTCATGTGGTGAGTAGCTCCATGGGAGTTAAGGTCATGTGCTCTGATTTGCTGATTAAATGGTATATTTGCTCACACCAAAGTGAGCCTGAAGATTTTGTAATTTAATATGCGAGAATAATGTATAAAAACCTTACATTTTGGGTGTTACCCAGAAGACTTTTCTGTTTTAATAGGGATGCTGTCCATTTTGTTTCCTGATTTTGCTGCTCAATTAGAATTTAGAATAATTTCAGATGTTTACATTCCATGTATAATTTGGGAATCTTTATGGCATTGAGTCTGTACAACTTTATTTTTTTTAATTCTGTAATAAAACCCTTTATTTTTTCATTGATCAGGTACTTATTTATTAAGAGGGCCCAAAAAAGTTATTCAATTAATTTTATTTTTGATTTCCAATGCTTTGAGGGGTGCTTTAACGCAGGACACATTGCCCCATGAAATTGAGGATTAACACTGTCTCCAATACAGTGAATGTGAGAACTCTGATTGAGGTAAAATTGGGGTGTCTAACTTTCAGGGTAGCTTTTTATCCCACACTCAGACACCACTCCCAGTAGCAATCGCACACTACCAACAGCACATGCACATGCTTCACAGAGTAGCAGTAACACACAACCCACAGCGTTCTTACACCCCTCAGAGACTACCTAAAGCACTGTCACTCACAGACAAGCAGCCACACACTACCAACGCCACTCTGTCACTACGCTACCCCAAACAGACTAACAGCCAAAACTTTCAAGAACACTTTCATGTCCACCATACCACAGCCTAACTTCACCGAATTCTCACCGACTAACTGTCAGACACTATCAATATCACTCTCACACCTCTCACACAGTAACAAAAGCACTTTTAAGACCCCTCACAGTCACATAATGGCAGGGGCTCTCTTGGGGGAAATTGGACCCTTGCCGCCAGCAACCTAATCGGACCTCCCCTGCCTCACCTGGGGAAAGCTTGTTTCACCACTGGTCCCTGCCTTCTGTCTCCCTGTGACATCCCGCCGCGGCCGCCGAGTGGGGGGAGACTACGACTCCCAGTGTCCTTTGCGGCAGGAAGCCGCCTGATCCCGTTTCCGTGCCTGGAGGCGCCTTAAATTCAATCAGCAGCCCCGCGTCGCGGGACGTGAGCCGGGCTAAGCCCGGGCAAAGGGCGGGCCCTCTGTGGCCCTCGGAGGACGGGATAGGCCACCCCCCTTGGTTCCTCGACAAGAGGAGGTACATCGATTTGAACTATACATTGACACTCTATGGACAGTTTATTTTCCCCTTAAAGCCATCATCATCGTTTATATAGTACCACACTGTATTATGACACGCAAGGGGACCAATAAGAAATCTCCTTCACAGCGCGACCCAGGTCAGGGGACCTTAAATTTTACTCAGGAATACCGGCACCCTCCCACGGGAAACCCGAAAGACGCCAGGAACTTTTAAATAAGGTCATATTCTGGCTATCTAAAAACAGACCACTCACACCCAATCACGACGGTGGAATCCTGTGTGTTAGAAGGGTGGGCTGGCTAGGGTCTTTAACCAAAGACATCAGCGGGGACCTGGTTCTAGTGTAATTTAGAAAGAGGAACATTGTCCCCTATCTACGATCCAACCCGCCCCAAAAAGGAGACGGCCCCATATCTGTGTGGGACTTACATGATTTCTACCCAAGTACCCCATATATCCCGCCAATAAGATCAAAGGCAGATCATACCTATCTGCTGGGAAGGGGTCCTCATGCTCTCAGTGGTAGTAACTTTTCTGCATCTAAGAGACTTGATTCACGGTATAATAACTGTAACTGCTGATGAAATTGTATAAAGGGACAGCCTCATGTATTAGCTTAGTTGGTAATCCCAATTTTAAACACAGCACGTTTCTAAATCTGGAAAGTACTTCAAAAGTCTGGGCACATGTTTTTTAACTTGTAGTTATTTTAACCTGTAGATATTTGACTGTATTGTATCACTGTCTGTATGTTTGCTGCCTTTTTAATTATGATTGTCTTTTATTTGTACGCTTTTATGATTTTGAAACAAAATTGAATAAAGCATTATCTGATCTAATGGCAGGAGCACTCTCGCACCCCTCATAGACTAGCATGCACACACTACCTACAGCACTTAGGGTAACAGTTGCAGAAAAGGGCACTTTCATATGCTCACAGTCTATCAGTCACATTAAGATGTGCTGTTGCACTCTGAGTAGAAGTCAATATTACTGGCACTGAGGTACTCTAACACTCCTCAGAGTAGCAGTCTGAATCTACTGACAGCACTCTCACATCCTTCATAGAGTAGAAGTGTACTCTACCAATAGCACTCATTCAATTCCATCACCCTACTGGAAGCACTATTACTCCACACTAAGGCAAACATTACCAGAAGCACTCACAGACTACCAATCTAGGTCTGGCTTGTAATAGAAGGCACTTCTTCATTAATTTGTGAATTTATAAGTATGGTAATGTGGATGAGTAAGGGGTGAATGAGAGAATGCGTCCATAGATGAAGAGTATGTATGATAAGGTATGAGCGAGCATGATGGCGGTTAGAAGCGTGACCATACAGATGGTAGCATCCAGGAAATTTCAGTTATAGTTATAAGCCAGAACTATTGGATTTAAAGGGGGATGTCTTGTTAATTCCTTATATGTATTGTGGGCTTTTATAAAATAACCAGTCGTATTGGCTTTGCCAGTGCTTGTTTTAAAATGTATGCCGATTTGCGTGCTTCTCCTGGTGAGAGGCTCAGTTTTAAAGAGGCTAGTCAGTGAAGGGTGCCACAACAGATCTTAAAACCCAAGGAAGCATCATCAAATAAGAGCGCATTCTGTTCTGCCTACTGTTTATTGTTAGTGATCTGTAGGACTGTGTAAAGAGCCCTGTTTTTCTCTACACTCGTTTAACAGCAAAATGCGATAAGCAGAGCTAGATTTTCAATAGGTCTAAGTTTGAATACAGCGAACAAAAGGTATATTATGCGCGCTTTCTAAAGTTCTTTAATTTAATTTAATATTTAGTACGTTTACCATTTGTATGCTTATGCAAATATTGGGCTTTATGCCTACTTACACAGAGAAATTATACTACATTTGTGATAATTCCATATGACCAGTAACATAGAGTTTCTACTGGATTCAGCGATGGTGTTTTCATATTTTTTGGGCAATGTGCTTCATGGCGAACGCGACTAAGTAGTCATGTTCTACTGGTTAAATTAAATCACAAACGTAAACACTTAAAACAGTTGACACCAATACCCAGGCCTGTTCTAAGATGCAGACAGAAGAAAGACAGTGGAGAAAAGATTCGGATTCTGCAGGTTGAACAAAATCACCACCTCCAAAGTATCAACACTAACAATCAGCTTAAGGCTGGACAGCAATGCTTCGCGGTTTTATGCCAGCGTAAACATCCTTTGCCAGCAGCAGGAACCAGCAGAAAGTATCTAAAGTGTGAACTCGAATCTCTATCGGGGCATTACTTTTATTGCACATATCATGTAACTGAAATGCTGTAATAGGCAGTGTAGTGCACTGAAACCAGTAGCGCTGGGTAAAATCATGGGGCCCCCTACAGGATGTAAGAAGGAGGGGCTGCAGGGAACTGTGTTAAGTCCCAGACTGAAATCTGGAGTAGTTAACAGCTGTGGTGGCACCGAAAGCTTTACCCTGTTAAAAGATCGCTGGGTGACTTTATTTTCTGAGGTGTTTCTGTACGTTGCCTTTGTCTAGCAGGCCACCCACGTGGACACCTCCCCCATGTCGAATTCCATCGTGGACATTGCTCTCGATGCCTGCTTCATCTGATAACGTCAGCAATTTTGGAATCAGTGCACTTAGCTGAGGCAGACCTGCTGTTGATGCTCTCCAGATCCTCATGGGTGCCTTAAGAGTCTTTTCGCGGGGTCTTGAAAAAACAAGATGTGTTCGGCAAAACAGTAAGGGTTCGTTTAATTAAACAGTGCGACCGGGAGAAAAGTTAGAGGTATAGGGTCTGAGGACTGCATCTTAATTTACAATCGGTCTACGTCGACTTTTATACAGTTCATTGGGTGTAATAAAATGGTTCCGCCAGTCCTTTTTAGGTCGAACCTGGGCAGCACATGCGCTGCTGCGTTGCATGCAGTATTGGAGTAAGGCTTTGAAGCCCCGCCCACTCTCCGCTCATATTTGTAATTGGTTTGTGTCTTTGTCCCCCTTGCAAGCTGGCTTGCAAGTAGTTATTAGGCTTGTTAGTCCCTCCTTGGTAGCACCTTGTCTGCATTTGCATCCTCCCATGGTGACTGCCCCTTTTAGTTCTGTTGCTACCTGGTATGTCTTATTTAGTCTGTAAGCACTCTTTTCTTTACGGGATTTCTCCTACTTTTCAATTTGTGTTGGACCAATTTGGCAGTGTTTCCCTGGGCTTGCTTCTATTTTTCTCTATCTTTCTATAGAATATTTTTATGATAATGCAATGTATGGGCTTGTATCTCTTGCCAGGGCTTGGCATCTAACCAAACCACGCTGTCCAATCCGCTTTGCATCTCAGTTGGCAGCCCCTTTTTAAGAATAACGGCTAGATAGTTTGCACCATTAATACTCCTATGTCAGGGTGGTCAGGGAACATCTCCCTCAGGGCCATCCATATTCAGCGTCTGTATGACTATAATGCGGCACCATCATGCTCAGTCGAACCCCATGTTAGTCTGCTCTCTGATAAAGATACTTAGCAGACTTTGGTATCGCCAATCGCTAGGTTTTTCCCCGTGGTGTTCTTTTCAAAGCATAAGATCAATTTCCCCACTCCATCCAGCAATGGCAGTAACTTTCAGACACATGCATCAAAGCATTTTGCGATCGCAAACAGTGAAAATCGCAAAAATCGTCCGTTTGTGATCGCAGAAATTGCTTTTGGAATGCATGAAACAAGAAGCCCCTCGCAATTTAAGAAATCGCAAAATTTGCGATTTCTTACATTACGATTGCATTTAAGGAATCGCAATTTGCGATTCCTTAAATGCAATGCAAGAAAGTAAAAAGATTCGCGATTTTGCAAATAAGAATCGCAATTTACCATAACTTGTAAGGTGATGGTAAATTGCGATTTTCTTGAAAAAAAGCATCAAAGTGCATTTTTCAAAGTCCCATGTTACACACACACATGCCACTAGGGCATGTGTGTGCGTAACATGGGTGCACATATCAATTTCAGGGGTGCAACAGGGTGTCCAAAGGACACCCCTGCACCCTTGAAATCGCATTCTCCATTTGCGAATCGCTAATTGCGATTCGCAAAATGAGAATGTCTTCCCATTCATTCCTATGGGCCTCCAGGCCCATAGGAATGAATGGGGAGGGATTCCTTAATTGCGACTCGCAATTTGAGAGTCGCAATTAAGGAATGTTTAGAAATCGCAAATTTTTCAGCGATTTCTACATGCATAGGCATTTGCGATTTCTTAATTGCGATTCCTTAAAAATCGCAATTAAGAAATTGCAAATGACTACAATGATGCATGTACCTGAGAGTTCTTAACCCTTCCTTGTCCATTTGAACCCATGGCACATATATAGTCCCTGACGTGCTCTTCTATAGCAGCGGGTACATTTTTGCTTTTGGTAACTCTGCTGTTTTCTCCCTAGCATGGCTTTCCCATTTTCTTAGGCATTCCTGCATGTAGGGAAAGTTCCACATTGTATCTCCCCCCCCATTTGAGCCATTGCCATGTCCTCTGGTTCGAAAGGATCCCTCCTCTGGCCAAGGTCTGTCATGCTGGTCTTTCCTCTCGGACCTGCAGGCTACCAAGTGGCAGAATGGTCTAGCAAAGGCCTCACCTTCCTCTCTGGCCACCATCTCCCTTGGGGTCAGTCTATCTATCTATCTCGTGCGTTCGGGTGGAGCAGTGTATGTCTTTGTCAATGCTCCCCTCGTGTGTGCGCAAAGGTGCCATCCTGTTTTTCCTGTGTCTTGGTTTAATATGTGAGAATCCTTGATAAAAACCTTCAAATTTGGGGGTTAGTCAGAAAACTTTCCTGTCTTAATATAGATTTTTTCTGTCTGTTTTCCCCCTGATTTTGCTGCCGACTTGGAACTTAGAATAATTTCAGATTTTTACATACCCTGTATATCTTGAGAACCTTTGTGGTCTTGACCAAGCTGCCTTTGTCTCTAATTTCACAGTCAGGCCCTCTCCTATGATGAAAATTAGGTGATGCTCTGATCCTGGCCAGAAGCCACTGATCTAATTCTACCTCTGATTCTTCCCCGATCGGTTCCCAGTGCCTCCTCAGCTGGGGGGCATGCTGCTAAACTTACTCACAGTGCTTCTTGGATGTGGGCTCTACTTTTTCACTCTCCTCAGCTCACGTCTTTCTTCCACCTCCTGCCTAGGTTGTCTCCTTTACTCTGAGCTTTGTGTTATTCTTTTTGGTCGGGTTTTGCCCTCAAATTTGCATTTTGTTTTTTCCTTGGCTACCTTTAGCTACACTCCTGTCATTGGATCCCAGATGACAAGGGCCCCCTTCCTCACTCCTGATAGCGGTATCGCTGTCTAAAACCACCACAAATCTCCCTGATACTTGTGTGTGCTCCCCTAGAAAACTGAGGGTGCACGTTCTCCGTAGTGCTTGGGCTCAATGTGTCGGATGCGACAGACGAGGGCGGAGTCGAACGTCTTGGGTTGCTCAGTTACTGCCTGGGCCTGCTGGCCAGTTAGTCGTCCATTCCTGGGCCTAACCACTTGCTGTTTGGCAGGAGGCCTCTCTGCTTCTACTATTGGTGGATTGGAATATCCTAATGCTGGAAGAGCAAGTGAGAGCACTTCTATACCTGCCTATGGGTGGGGGAGGCGCTGATGCCTCATTTGCTCTTGGTAATACAGGACTGTCAATCTGGGCTTCCTCAAAGATGGCCTATAGTTCTAATATTGCCTTTATTTTATCTTCCTTTTGACCTGTGTATTTGGTTTATATGTGTGTTCTCATGTTTTCAAGTATGTTAATGTCGAAAGTTTCTCGGCCAGGGAAATGTATGTGCCTCAGTGTGTGCATGCCTCAGTGTGTGCGTGCCATTCTTGCCAAACCTTAATTGGCTTTTTAGCCTGTGTGGGGAACCTGGTTTGCATGTGTTTGGATGGTGTCTCCGTGATCAGTTTGTTGATTTAGAGGATAAGATACCTTAGCTTCTTTGTTTTTAAGGACTACGTAGTTTTGATCTGAATTGTAGGGAAAATATACGCAGGACTGCTTCTAATTACATTGCTATGAGCTCAGCGCCAGCTACAGATGCATAAATAGATTCATCATGAATGTTTCATAAACACAAACAACAATGCATATGGAAGGTTACAACCTAGAAGAAATGCAGTTATTAGTAAAAAAAAACTGTATCTGAACAATATTGGTTTGATGTCAAATACAGATTGTGAGAAATAGCAGAACCTTCATGTGGAACATTAAATTATTGACAAAAACACAACTCCTAAACATATCATAGTTTTACAATATTAACAGTAACACAACATCGCACATCAAAAATCGCACATCAACAATTTGCACATCATCAATTGCACATCAGCATTTGCACATCATCATTTGCACATCAACAATTGCACATCAACATTTGCACATCAACAATTGCACCCTGTATCACACCCAAGGCCAAGCGTACCCTCTGATTCAAGCCAAACAGTCCAAGCGGCGAGCACAATCAATAATTGCACCCTGTATCACACCCAAGGGCCAAGCGTACCATCTGTATCATGCACAGTGGTCCAAGCAACTAACCCCAAAAATCTGACAGAGAAAAAATTATAACTTTGTGCAAAAATTCCTCAGCCCACTCCTAGCGCATGCTATCCTATGACCAGGGGAAGCTCTGCACCGTACACGGGACTCAGTGCGCCTGATAGTCACTATCAGCTCCGGGACAAAGATAATATTAACAATTTGTGGAAAGAAGGAATAACTCGATAACCACTGACCCCTCTTGGCCAAACAGAAGTTACACCCAATCTCCTGGGTCCAAATCTTTTTCCCTAAATGTCTGAATCGCACCCTGTATCAGAGCGGGTAAGTGTACCTTCAGTGTCACGCCCAGCAGTTCCAGCATACCATCTGTGTCACGCCTAGTGAAGATAGCACACATCTATGTTACCCCCAGCGGTGCAAGTGACCAACACCTCACACTTCTTTCAAATACCAACTGTGCTGGTACACTGGTGGCTCTGAGAAACCCTTTTAGACAAAAAAGATTAAGGTGTTGACTCTGAAAATAAATACAATAAATATTCACCTTTGCTAGCGTGCTGACTATTGAACAAAGGAGACTTCTGCGGGTTCTGAGAAAGTCTCTTACTCTCTGTGATGGCTGATTCAGGACGGAGCTCTGCCCCGTGGATTCAGCAGAACTTTCCCTCAATATGGCATCTGCTCCCCTTTCTTGCTGCGCAAAATGGAATACGTCCAGGTGGGGTCCCCTTTCTTTGGCTGCAGTCGGGTTCGAGGGACCAATCAGCTCCTTGCTAGCTCGCCAAAGTGTTGATCAAATAACTTGAAAAACAGGAGACAAGAGGCTTTTGGCAAAACAGGAGCAGTTTGTTTAATTAAACAGGGTGGCCGGGAGAACAGTTACAGGTAAAGGGTCTGAGGGCTGTTTCAATCTACAGATGGTCTAACATAGACTTTTTGTTGGAAGTAGGGGTCCTTATCCCTCTCCGCCGCTGCCAAATGCTGGAGGCGGGAGTCCCTGACCCCTCGTTTCAACATTAGGCTAAGTAAGGACACCGTCTGAGTTAGCCCTGATCACCCCCTTAGTAGCTTGGCACGAGCAGCCAGGCTTATCTCCAAGGCAGGAGTGTACAATATATGCAACCACACTCACAGCAACCCAATGATGTCACCACAAATAGGCTCCATTCAAGTTTTTATAAAATGATTATAATCTTTATATAAGAAGTTATACGATATGACCACACAATACAAAATCAACATATAAGAATGGGTAGTATTCCTTCCGGTGTGTTGGTAGGTTCTAATCCCAACCACCGTTTCTAACCAAGAGTTAAGCTCACTTCTAACCGTTTCCAAAACTTTAGGCAAGTTGTATTGCTAGAATCACACACGTTGCAAAAGAAAAGAAATACTGCAATGCGCAACAATATTCTCTTGTACTGTGCATCAGAGAAACAATGCCACACGTAGCGCCACAGTCATATACTTTGCAATAGAAGGAATAATGCAATGCGTATCACTACCAGCATGCCCTGTACGAGGAAGAAATAGAGCATTGCGTCACGGTACAATCATGTACTGAGCAATGAAGAAATAATGCACTGCGCCACGTTATAATCAGATACTGTGAGATGAAGAAATAATGCAATGCGCCACGTTACAATCATGTACTCTGCAAGGCAAAAATAATGCAGTGCGTAGCGCACCAAGCATGTAGTTTGTCAGGCACAAATGAGGTCAGGCGTCATACGACAGTTAGATAGTGCGTTAGCAGCAATAATACAAAGTGTAATACAACAGTTTAGGTGCTCCGTTAACAGTGCTCCCAATATGGGTCAATGATGACATAAAAGTACCACTTCTCACTTCGGCCCCAGTACCTCCCCTCCTTTGGGCAGCACGGAACTAGATCCGAGCTGAAGAAACAGGCTTGCGCAGCTAACTGAAGCGAGAGGCCGAGAGAGTGTTCCTCCAGGCCCGCACCCCATCCCAGGTGGTGATCCACGTTACCCGGGGGGGGGCGCGACCTCACTCTCCTCTCCTCCTTCAGCGACTTGGGCCTTGATCCAGAACTCTGTCAACGGGGACTGCGAGTTTGGGCCGGCGGCTCAGCTCCTCCTGGGCTGCCGGCCGGGCCGATACATTTTCAGTCCGAGGGCCCAATGACCTGGCCCTCCTTCCGGCGGTCTCAGTGAACACAGAGACCCGCCCTCAGCACTATGGAGACTTACTTTGAATTTGGTGCACACACTACCCAGGCACTCATCACTAGCTCCTCCCATTGAACCTCAACATGCACTCTGCGCAACCGAGACTCACCTCTTCTCTGGTGATCACGTAGACCCGGCGCTCTTCACCAATGCCTCTGCTTGCACCTCGACACGCACCCTGCGCGTCCCTGTCTCACCTCTTGTCCCGGTGCACATGATAACCAGACGCTCCTCACCAATTTCCCTGGCTGACCCACGACATGCACCCTGCGCGTCCGAGACACACTTCTTCACTTGGTACACACGATGACCAGGCGCTCCTCACCAACGCCCTGACTGCACATGACATGCACTCTGCGCATCCGAGTCTCACCTCTTCTCCCGGTGCTCACGATGACCACGAGCTCTTTACTAATGCCTTGGCCTGCACCACGACACGCACGCGTCGGAGAGTCAGGTTATTCCTGCATGCCCTGGCTGCACCACAACACACACTTTGTGCGACCGAGTCTCACCTCGTCTCCCCGTGCACACAACAAACAGGCGCTCCTCACCAATACCTTGGCCTGCACCACGACACGCACGCGTCGGAGAGTCAGGTTACTCCTGCATGCCCACGATCACAAGGCACAACTTCTGAGGGTCCCAAGCTGCAAAAGCACGCGCACACCACGTTTCCTAGGACTTCTCCGGAAATTTTTATGTTCCTGTGTTTCCAAACAGGGAGCCAGCTCACCTCGGGCCCTTTGGGTAACATGACACAGCACAAAGCACAGTCTTCTTCAAGCAGGGTGACCCAGCGCCTCCAAGCACAGTCCTAACAGCCTCTCCCTTGGTTAGAACAGCAATCTGCAGACCAGCCCCAGCTCGTGAAGCAAGGATTGGGCTTTCCACAGCAGTCTCTTTAGTTGCTCCTTCTTTCGCAGAGGTTCCTCTTGACCACAGAATGGGTCCAAGCCTTTTCAGTCTCAATCCATTTCTGTTTCATTCCAACGTTCAGGGGTTTCAGCTCTCACTGTATACACCTTAATGCCTTTGAAGTTCGTTTATGCTCAGGGGTTCCTGACCCCTCCCTAAATCAGTTCTGGGTGTCTCTCTCCCAGTGTCACCTCTCTCCCTTTGATACTGGGGTTCTGGACCCTTAATCACTGAGCAGGAGATGGGTCAATTGGTTTATAGCACCAGCCCAGGCCTTTATCACCTCCTGGGCTTCTCCTCCTCCTACTCTCCAGATGCAGGGCAGCTGGTGACATCTCAACCCCTCTATGGGTCAAGACCTCTCCCAGCTCCTCTCACCTTTCAGATTCAGACAATCCACATTTCAGCAGAGACACACAGAAATGCTTAAAGCACAAAACTCAGTCACTTTCTAAAAGAGTGGTTTCTGAACACACAGTGACAAAACCACCTTCACAGAAAGATGTGTTATAACACGGTGAGTTCATACATGCTAAACTTCTTCTCTCCATTATAAACTTACAGGAAACTAGGCTAACAAACACAACACCCAGCCTCCCCGCACCTGTCCTATGGGCAGGATGGCCTTACAGCAGTGAAAAATGAAATTGAGTGTTTTTCACTGTCAGGACATAACACACACCTTACTATATGTCCTGCCTTTTACCTACACTGCACCCTGCCCAGGGTTTACCCGGGATCTACCACAGGGGTGCCGAATGTGTATGTAAAAGGGAAAGAAAGGCCTGAGAAGTGGTTGCACTTGTCAGGACAACATGCTAACTAAGCAAAACTGCGGCAGGCCCTACACTGCAGGCCTGAGGTTCCTTCTCCGCGTGCCTTTGCATTACTAGCCCTGACACACACAGTACACATCATTAGGGACTTTACTAGTAAGGCAAACATACCAATCATGGCCAACCAATTACCATTATACTTTACATAGGGAACATGTACATTGACACTGATAAGCAGTGGCAAAGCACCCAAAGCATCTAAATTGGAAAACGGACTAGGGGGGAAAGCAAAAAGTTTAGGGAACTTTAGCCAAAAAGGCCAAGTGGTACACTTTTATACTCTTCATTGGGTGCAATATAATGGTTCCACCAGTCCTTTTTTGGAAAGGAATGTGGACGGCTGTCTTTGGGGCCATAAATTAATGTTTGGATGAAGAATCCAGGTGGGCCTCGACTTTGCGTGGACACAACATGGGCAGTAGATAATGTGTCCAGATGTCTGGCATGGGGAGCACTTGATCACTGAGTGTACTGTGTATACTGTTTCCTGATCAGCTGAGGGTCCCTAACTTTATGTGGCATTTGATTTTATGGTGTTTTGGGAACGCGCTCACCCCTCTGCCACGAGTACTATATTGGAGCCATTCTCCCATGGCCATTGTGGTGTTGCTACGCCTATCTGTGGGTTTGATCTGGGATTTCCAATTCACACGTGTTAGACCTGGCACCTTGGCGTGAGTCTCCCTTCCACTTTTTGCTGGTGTGCCTCCGATGTTTTGCTGGTTTTCCGATACTCAGGGCACTGCGCCACGGCGGACCCGTGCCGCAGTGCAAGTGCTCCCTACTGTAAATTGTACATGTGATTGATGTCCATGATTGGTTCATTGGATTTACTGTTAGTCCCTAGTAAAGTGCACCAGGAGTGCCAGGGCTTGTAGATGCCAATACTGCTAGTGGGCCTGCAGCGCTGGTTGCGCCACCCACCGAAGCAGCCGTAAGATGTGTCTGGGGTCCGCCATTGCAGACCCCGCGTGCAGTCGCGTACTGTCACGCTGGCTGGGCAAGTGCACCCACTTGCCAGCCGCCAAACCTTCCCTTAACTTCATATTAGTCACCCCTCTGGTAGGCCCGAGTGCAGGGTGCATTGTAAGTGTAAGGTAGGACAAGCCCTGATGTGAGTGGCATGTCCTAGTAGTGAATTACAACCCAATTCGTATTTCACTATTGTAAGGCTACCTGCTTCCTTTAGGCCAGAACGGGCGGCTGGAATTATTACACCCTATAATCCCAGCCGGCTCAGGGAGCACGGTAGAGAGTCGTGTTTAGTATGCCTGAACTCAGAATAATAAAATATTTCTTTTAGTAAAGTTTATTTTAATATCCTGTGTTTGCAAATGCTACTTTTAGAAAGTTAGCATTTGCTTGCCTAACCATTTCAGCCCACCTCTGCTGGTATGTGTATCTGACTGTCTTGGATGTCTGAGTGACAGGGCTGGGGGATGACAGGTGGTGAATGCGTAGATTGCACCTTAGTGGGAGGTAGGAGTGGCTCTTGACTCTGAATCTTGCTGTGCTCTGCCACCACGATGCTGGCTCCACCCTCCTGGGGAGCGACTGATGACTCAGCCGACACCTGGCCCAGGAAGGGCAAAGCCCCATCAATAAGGTACTTCTAGCTGCCCCTGTCCACACAATGGTGGCTCCACCTCCTGGGGGGCGTCTGATGCGCCTGCCCCTCACACTGAGAGCAGAAGCCGGATTGCACCCACCAGAGTACTCAAGGACTGAAAGTGGCTATGCAAAGGCCCCCCTGGCCTGCGAGAACAAAAGAAATGCAGTATAAAAGTAGGAGCCCTGCTCCTTGTAAATTAGATCCTGTTTGTGCTACAGAAGGAACTCTGCCCGACGAGAAGGACCTGGAAGGACAAGGAAGAGTGCTGACTCTTGCCTGTGTCTGGTGCCTTGCTGCAGAAGGAGAGGAAAAGGAAAGACTACAAGAGACTTTTGCTTTATGAAACTTTGTGCCAAACCCTGCTGAAAGATCTCCAAGGGCTTGCTGCTGAACTTGCCCCCTGACCAGCGCCCCAGGACCAGTGGGCGCTACATCCTGAAGAAAGCGACTGTGTGTGCTGCTTATCGCTGCAGTACTGACAGAAGGGTCTGGGAGCGCTGGGCAATCCTGCCACGCTCCCCGTATCCAAGGCATCGACCTCCCCCCAAGCACCGTGACCGGGGCCCAGAGCAACAGCGAGAGCAACGTGAGGTCCAGCCGCCGCTGGCCCGAACGCCGTGACCGCACCTGCACCGGGAGCCCGAGCGCAAAGTGAAGGAGGACCCGTCCGGTCCAAGCTCCCGGATTGACGGCGTTTCGAGCCATCAAGCCACCTGCGAAGACGGACAGCTGCCTGTGATAACCCCCCCTCTGGTCGGTATCCTGCCCGACAGCTCAGCTGTGAGCGCACAGCTGCAACCGGCACTTTGGCTGGGTACGTCCTGCACTTGGGGACCGTACTGCCACTTGCCGCCACCACACAGCCGCCGACTCCAAGGTCGGAGCGAACGACGAAGGAAGGACCCTGCCGCCACAGAACACCGCCGCCCCGGATGACCCGTGACCTGCCCGGCTGAGAGCCGCAGCGAACCGCGACCCCGGAAAAGCAACGCGACGTGGGACAGCTCCCCTGGAAGCCGGCCGCTCCACAAAAATTTGCAAGGTACTGTGTTGTATCCTCACGGTGCGAGCGTCCTGCAACTCGAGCTCGCACCGCGCTATCTGCTCCCAACACGAGCCGACTCTGAAACCGAGGCTCGCACGGCGCCCGGTCCTCGGGGCCCACGTGGAAAGTGTATCGAGGCGCTACGAGACACTGAACCTTGTCGAACCTGGGCAGAAGGCCCGAAAGATGGCTTATTGCTAAAAGAGAACTGTGGCAACCTGAACTTAAGTAACCTGGGACCGCTATTGAAAGTTTGACAACTGTATTTACAAGCCTGCTTGAAATCTATATAAAGATATATATTTTTACAAATACAGTGTGGTGTCATTGTGTGGTGGGTTGGTTGTGATGGTGTGATATTGCAAATGTTTAACCCTATGTGCCCCAAGGATTAGCCTAAGACTGCTTAAGCCACACTACCTAGAGGGTAAGCAGAGGTTGTCTGGAAGGTAACCCTCAGCCCTGACGAGGAAGAGAGAGTCCCTGCTTGTCGCTAGTGCTACACTGCGCCAACTAGAGCCTCCCCCTTCCTATATTGGACGCAGCGGTGAGGATTTTCGAATTTACATTTGCAGTATCTATACCTTAACTTCTGACCATTGCACAGTGATTTCAGTCCAGTTACTTGGCCACAGGTTTTGTTGTAATTTTGCCGAGAGAAGATCCCTAGCGAAGAAACCATGCCGGGCACAAAGAGCCTGGATGGAGCGGAGTCCACGACCTCTGAGATGTTGGAGGTGGAATGGGACGCAGCAAAGCTGGATAAATACTCCAGAACGGAACTGAAGTTTTTTTGCAAGAAACTCAAGGTTCCACACACCGGTTGCAAGAACAAGCCACAGCTCTACAAGGCCCTGAAAGCCTGGATAGAGTCCAGAAAGTCCCCGAAGGATCAAGATGCCCTTGAGGATCAAGATGCAACTGAGGAGCAGAATGCACCTGTGGATCTGGTGGATCTCGAAAGACAAGACAGCGTGCACAGCTTTGGTAAAGGCCTGTCGCCAGAGGAGCTGGCGGACAGGAAAGAAACGAGGGATCATGAAAGGAAGCTGGCAGAATTAAAAATCCAACTGGAGCTTGAAACCAAAAGAATGGCACTGGAAGAGCGAAAGCACCAAATGGATTATGAGTTGAAAATGAGGGAGATGAGTCTAAAGGAGAGAAACTTGGATCATCCTCCCTCTGGTGGCAGCACAACGCCAGTGCAGGTAGAGTCAAGAGTGCACATCCCCAAAGATGTAGTTAAAGAGTTCTTTAAGGGGGATGACATAGGACAATGGTTTAGGGCATACGAGGTAGCCATGTCCTCCCACCGGGTCCCTGACAAGGATTGGGGAGCGGGGTTGTGGGGAAGGTTCCTTAGCGAAGGGAGGGACACCCTGCTAGATTTGCCCGTTGAAAACCAGAAATCCTATTCCCACATGAAAGAAGCTTTAATGAACAGGTACGGGCTTACCCCTGAAATGTATAGACAGAAGTTTAGGGGATGTACTAAGCGGCCTGGGAATACGTATGTGGAGTATGTGACTTATTTTTGCAGAGCACTGGATGGTTGGGTGTAGGGTAGCAAAGTGAATGATTTTCAAGGTCTCTTTGATTTAATTGCATGGGAGCACTTGTCTGATCACTGTTTTCCTGAGTTACGCCAACACCTGATCGATAGCAAGCTGTCCAACCCGAGGAAGCTTGCTGAGGAGGCGGACCGCTGGCTCAGCACCAGGGTCCACAAGGGTCCAGTGGGAGACTCCGCCAAGAGTGGGCAGGGTCCCCAGCAGAAGATTGGGGGGGACAAGGGAAAACAGAAAGGGTTCCAAAAAGGCCCCCAAAGTAATCCCCAAGGGAACCAGCAGCAAGGTTCTCAGCCTCCCCCACCCCCAAAGCAGAATGGGGCCCCGACAGGTAAACCTATTCCAAAGGGGCCCTTCAATTGTTTCAAATGTGGTGAGCCGGGGCACATATCCAGTGACCCCAAGTGTCGCCTGTTTGGAAAACCTGCACCCACTGGTGCTCCGCCCCGTCAAGTGACTAGTGTTCACTTAGGAGAAGAAGTGATGGTCCCGGGGGGTGGAGATCCCATTCACATGACCCTAGTCTCACTAGGAGACAGTGAGATGATCCCTACAAACTACCTGCTCTCTAACACTAAGAAATATGGACAGGTGGTGATCATCAATGGTAAGGAAGCTGAGGCTCTTAGAGATACAGGAGCCAGTGTGACTGCAGTGAGGCAGCACCTGGTGTCTCAAGAGCAGGTTGTACCCCATGCCTACTGTAGGGTTATCAACGCTGATAATTCAGAGAGTCAGTGTCCGATGGCTCAAGTTCCCTTCGAGTGGGGGGGGGGTCTCTGGTACTCTGCAGGTCTGTGTGAGGAAAACCATGCCTGTTGACTGTTTGCTAGGGAATGACTTGGAGCACTCCCCTTGGGAAAAGGTGGAGAAGACGACTCACCTGAGGATGGTGGGTCTGCCTGACTGGGCGTGCGTGACCACCCGGTCGATGGCAGCCAGTAGGGGTGATCAAGAGGTCCTGGGGCCTGAAGGAGAGGCCCAGGAACCGGCCTTAGGGAGAAGGCGCAGGGGGCGCGGGAAACCGGCCCCTGAAGTTCCCACGGTCCAGGAGGAGGCAGACCTTGAGGGGGATGCCCTGGAGCCTGCAGGGGAACAGATTGCTGAACTGGGGGACCTGCCTGAGCTGACCCATTGGCAGCAAGAAGGAGGACCCTCCAGGGAGGAATTCTGCAAGGAGCAGAAAGAATGCCCTTCTCTCGTGGGTATGCGGCAGCAGGCTGCAGACCAGGCCAATGGTGTTCAGGCCAAGACACATTATGTGTACTGGGAGAACGACCTCCTGTATTCAGAGCCTAAGGCTGCTGAACCTGGGTCAGCCTGTGTGCTGGTGGTACCCCAGAAGTTCAGAGCCTTCCTACTGGATCTGGCTCACGATGTGCCTTTAGCAGGACATTTGGGGATGGACAAGACCTATGACAGGCTTGTCACCCACTTTTTCTGGCCCCAAATGCACAAGAGCTCAGATGCTCATTGTAGAACCTGTCCGACTTGCCAGGCAAGTGGGAAGAGCGGAGGGAAGAACAAGGCTCCCCTCCAACCCTTCCCTGTGGTCGGTACGCCATTCCAGCGAGTGGGTATTGACATTGTTGGGCCTCTGGACCCCAAGACAGCCATGGGCAACAGGTTCATCCTGGTCTTGGTGGATCATGCCACCCGGTACCCTGAAGCCATCCCTCTGAGGACAGTGACGGCCCCCGTGGTGGGACGTGCACTGATGGGAATTTTCTCTCGAGTAGGATTCCCTCTAGAGGTGGTGAGCGACAGGGGGACCAACTTCATATCCAAGTATATGAAGTCCCTTTGGCAAGAGTGTGGTGTAACGTACAAGTTCACCACGCCTTACCATCCCCAAGGAAACGGGTTGGTTGAAATATTCAACCGAACCCTGAAAGGCATGATCATGGGCCTGGAAGGTCCAATGAGGCGTAAGTGGGACGTCCTCTTACCATGCCTGCTCTTTGCATATCGCGAGGTACCCCAGAAGTCCCTAGGTTTCAGCCCCTTTGAACTGCTGTACGGTCACCCCGTGAGAGGACCACTAAGTTTGGTAAAGGAAGGCTGGGAGCAATCTCCCAGGAAACCTCCCCAGAATGTATATAGCTACATGCTGGCCTTCAGAAACCAAACCAGGCGCTTCAGACAACTTGCCGAGGCAAATCTGGAAGCAAGCCAGGAGGAAATGAAGCGGTGGTACGACCAGAATGCCACTCTGGTCGAGCTTCAGCCTGGACAAGAGGTGTATGTCCTGGCCCCAGTGGAACCCTGTGCCCTTCAGGACAAGTGGACAGGTCCATTTGAGGTTGTGGAGCGCAAGAGCCCAGTGACATACTTGGTGGACATGAAGACGCCCAGGAACCCTTTGAGGGTCCTACATGTCAACCGCCTCAAGCCCCACTTACGAAGGTCCGAAGTGGGCATGTTGTTGGCAACTGATGATGGAATGGAGGAGGAGTCAGAGCCTCTTCCTGGCCTCTTAGTGGCCTGTGAGAAAGATGGGTCAGTGGATGGAGTTAACCTCTCACCCACCCTGACCCCCGAACAACAGGAAGACTGCCGCCAGTTGCTGGGGCAGTTTCCAGATCTGTTCTCCCTGGTTCCGAGTGTCACAGATTGGTGCGTCCATGATGTGGACACTGGAGACAGCTTACCTGTGAAGCATAAGTCTCACAGAGTGACTGACAGGGTCAGGGCCTGCATTAAGGAGGAGGTCTCCAAGATGCTTGCCCTTGGGGTGGTTGAGTCTTCCAGCAGTCCTTGGTCCAGCCCGTGGTCTTGGTCCCAAAGGCTGCTGCGCCGGGAGCCACACCCGAACTCCGGTTCTGTGTGGACTACAGAGGACTCAATTCCGTCACGAAGACTGACGCGCACCCCATCCCCAGAGCTGATGAGCTCATTGATCGGCTAGGGGCTGCCCGGTTCCTCAGCACGTTTGATTTAACGTCTGGGTACTGGCAGATCGCCTTGACCGATGGGGCAAAGGAGAGGTCAGCATTCTCTACACCAGATGGGCATTTCCAGTTCCGGGTTATGCCATTTGGAATGAAGAATGCCCCTGCCACCTTTCAGAGATTGGTCAACCAGGTGTTGGCTGGGCTGGATGAGTTCAGTGCCGCCTACCTGGATGCCATCGCGGTGTTCAGTGGCACCTGGCCAGAACACCTGCGACACCTCTGGGAAGTGTTGATGGCCCTGCGCAGACCAGGCCTCACAATCAAGGCAAGCAAGTGCCAGATTGGGCAGGGTTCCGTGGTGTACTTAGGACACCAAGTGGGGAGTGGCAAGGTGGCACCTTTGCAACCCAAAATCGAGACCATCCTGGCTTGGGAACCCCCCAAGACCCAGACTGCAGTGAGAGCCTTCCTGGGGCTCACTGGGTATTACAGGAGGTTTGTCAAGGGCTATGGCACGATCGTGACCCCCTTGACAGAGCTGACTTCGAAGAAGCAGCCCAGGAATGTGATTTGGACTGACACCTGTCAGAAGGCTTTTGACACCCTGAAGACTGCCATGTGCACGGCGCCCGTGCTCCTGGCTCCTGATTTCTCCAAGGAATTCATAGTGCAAACAGATGCTTCAGAGCATGGTGTAGGGGCTGTTCTCTCACAGATGACTGAGGAGGGCTTTGACCAACCCGTAGCCTTCATAAGTAGGAGGTTACTTCCACGGGAAAGTAGGTGGAGTGCAATAGAGCGAGAAGCATTTGCTGTGGTCTGGGCGCTGAAGAAGCTAAGACCCTACTTGTTTGGGTCTCACTTCCGAGTTCAGATGGACCACAGGCCCCTCAGATGGTTGATGCAAATGAGGGGTGAGAACCCGAAACTGTTGAGGTGGTCCATTTCTCTACAGAGTATGGACTTTACGGTGGAACACCGCCCTGGCACCGATCACGCCAACGCTGACGGTCTGTCCAGATTTTTCCGCCTTAGTGATGTGGAACTCCCTGGGGAAGGGTAGTTCCCCCCACATTTCAGCTGGAGGGGACACATGTTAGACCTGGCACCTTGGCGTGAGTCTCCCTTCCACTTTTTGCTGGTGTGCCTCCGATGTTTTGCTGGTTTTCCGATACTCAGGGCACTGCGCCACGGCGGACCCGTGCCGCAGTGCAAGTGCTCCCGACTGTAAATTGTACATGTGATTGATGTCCATGATTGGTTCATTGGATTTACTGTTAGTCCCTAGTAAAGTGCACCAGGAGTGCCAGGGCTTGTAGATGCCAATACTGCTAGTGGGCCTGCAGCGCTGGTTGCGCCACCCTCCGAAGCAGCCGTAAGATGTGTCTGGGGTCCGCCATTGCAGACCCCGCGTGCAGTCGCGTACTGTCACGCTGGCTGGGCAAGTGTACCCACTTGCCAGCCGCCAAACCTTCCCTTAACTTCATATTTGTCACCCCTCTGGTAGGCCCGAGGGTAGGGTGCATTGTAAGTGTAAGGTAGGACAAGCCCTGATGTGAGTGGCATGTCCTAGTAGTGAATTACAACCCAATTCGTATTTCACTATTGTAAGGCTACCTGCTTCCTTTAGGCCAGAACGGGTGGCTGGAATTATTACACCCTATAATCCCAGCCGGCTCAGGGAGCACGGTGGAGAGTCGTGTTTAGTATGCCTGAACTCAGAATAATAAAATATTTCTTTTAGTAAAGTTTATTTTAATATCCTGTGTTTGCAAATGCTACTTTTAGAAAGTTAGCATTTGCTTGCCTAACCATTTCAGCCCGCCTCTGCTGGTATGTGTATCTGACTGTCTGGGATGTGTGAGTGACAGGGCTGGGGGATGACAGGTGGTGAATGCGTAGATTGCACCTTAGTGGGAGGTAGGAGTGGCTCTTGACTCTGAATCTTGCTGTGCTCTGCCACCACGATGCTGGCTCCACCCTCCTGGGGAGCGACTGATGACTCAGCCGACACCTGGCCCAGGAAGGGCGAAGCCCCATCAACAAGGTACTTCTAGCTGCCCCTGTCCACACAATGGTGGCTCCACCTCCTGTGGGGCGTCTGATGCGCCTGCCCCTCACACTGAGAGCAGAAGCCGGATTGCACCCACCAGAGTACTCAAGGACTGAAAGTGGCTATGCAAAGGCCCCCCTGGCCTGCGAGAACAAAAGAAATGCAGTATAAAAGTAGGAGCCCTGCTCCTTGTAAATTAGATCCTGTTTGTGCTACAGAAGGAACTCTGCCCGACGAGAAGGACCTGGAAGGACAAGGAAGAGTGCTGACTCGCGTCTGGTGCCTTGCTGCAGAAGGAGAGGAAAAGGAAAGACTACAAGAGACTTTTGCTTTATGAAACTTTGTGCCAAACTCTGCTGAAAGATCTCCAAGGGCTTGCTGCTGAACTTGCCCCCTGACCAGCGCCCCAGGACCAGTGGGCGCTACATCCTGAAGAAAGCGACTGTGTGTGCTGCTTATCGCTGCAGTACTGACAGAAGGGTCTGGGAGCGCTGGGCAATCCTGCCACGCTCCCCGTATCCAAGGCATCGACATCCCCCCAAGCACCGTGACCGGGGCCCAGAGCAACAGCAAGAGCAACGTGAGGTCCAGCCGCCGCTGGCCCGAACACCGTGACCGCACCTGCACCGGGAGCCCGAGCGCAAAGTGAAGGAGGACCCGTCCGGTCCAAGCTCCCGGATTGACGGCGTTTCGAGCCGTCAAGCCACCTGCGAAGACGGACAGCTGCCTGTGATAACCCCCCCTCTGGTCGGTGTCCTGCCCGACAGCTCAGCTGTGAGCGCACAGCTGCAACCGGCACTTTGGCTGGGTACGTTCTGCACTTGGGGACCGTACTGCCTCTTGCCGCCACCACACAGCCGCCGACTCCAAGGTCGGAGCGAACGACGAAGGAAGGACCCTGCCGCCACAGAACACCGCCGCCCCAGATGACCCGTGACCTGCCCGGCTGAGAGCCGCAGCGAACCGCGACCCCGGAAAAGCAACGCGACGTGGGACAGCTCCCCTAGAAGCCGGCCGCTCCACCAAAATTTGCAAGGTACTGTGTTGTATCCTCACGGTGCGAGCGTCCTGCAACTCGAGCTCGCACCGCGCTATCTGCTCCCAACACGAGCCGACTCTGAAACCGAGGCTCGCACGGCGCCCGGTCCTCGGGGCCCACGTGGAAAGCGTATCGAGGCGCTACGAGACACTGAACCTTGTCGAACCTGGGCAGAAGGCCCAAAAGATGGCTTATTGCTAAAAGAGAACTGTGGCAACCTGAACTTAAGTATCCTGGGACCGCTATTGAAAGTTTGACAACTGTATTTACAAGCCTGCTTGAAATCTATATAAAGATATATATTTTTACAAATACAGTTTGGTGTCATTGTGTGGTGGGTTGGTTGTGATGGTGTGATATTGCAAATGTTTAACCCTATGTGGCCCAAGGATTAGCCTAAGACTGCTTAAGCCACACTACCTAGAGGGTAAGCAGAGGTTGTCTGGAAGGTAACCCTCAGCCCTGACGAGGAAGAGAGAGTCCCTGCTTGTCGCTAGTGCTACACTGCGCCAACTAGAGCCTCCCCCTTCCTACAACACGTTTGTCTGCTGACTATGTGCTACTCCACCTGTGATAAGTCAATCAGTGACCTCGGGCCGGCCTAACTAAGTGTTTGACGTTGAGTTCACAATGGGTAAATTTGTCAATAAAGATATAATTTTGGTTCTGTATGTAAATGTATAATTATTCACATTGACATCACTTTTTTCAATATTAACACTGTTGCATGGAAACAACCACTAATTCTTCAGGGAGGGAACCACAGTGGTAGATGGTGGGAGAGAACTGCATGACTCTGTCAAGCATTTTATTGAGCAGAAGACGACTTTAATCATGCAAAAAGTGTGGAATATGTGGTTGTTAACACCACACGTTCAACATGCATCAGTTTTCCATTCCCCACTTCTCCCTCCTGCTTCCCTCTTTGTCTGTCCCCACATAAATAGGTGTTTGTTGTACTTGCCACTTAATCCACAAGTTGCTGAATAGTTGAAGATTTTAACAAAAATGTTTGAGCCTAAAAACAATTAAACATTATTAAACGTGCTGCACATAGGGTGTAGGGCAGAGGTGACCATTAAAGCTCGATGGTTGAGGGGTGGGAGAAGAAGATCCATTCAAATATCAACTATGTGTATGAGTTCCATTTAGATTCATGGTGTATTCACCTGACATAGCTATCCTGAGAATTCAGAAAGGATCTGGTCCACATGCACCTACATTGTCAACTGTTATATCACACCATGCCATATACTTTACAAAGGCTAACTAGTCACACTTCAGCTGCTAATGTCTATTCTCAGTCTTTTAAAGAGGTAACAGTTTTGGCCAGATGATGTTAGTGGTCCTCACTCACTTGGGGAAGTCAGGCAAGTGCAAAGACGCAATATCCAGAATTTCATGAACAGACATTTACATTTCAGAGGACAATATAGGTGTGTGCAGGGATTAAGGGTTGTAATATCCACACTATGTGAAGCACACAAACTGCCCTGGAGGCCCACAGTGGGAGGTGGCCATAATTAGACCTTCTTTCAGGTTGGAGGACTTTTTATAGCTCTAATCAAGATGTCAATGGTGGAAAACTAGGATTACAAGTTAGTAACCCTTTCTTCCCCATTATGGAGCAACACTACAAATGAAATGAGGAACAACATATAAGTTTGTGCAAAATCTCTTAATTGTGACAAGGACTGCTGTAGATACGTTTACATGTTTTTATGTTGGTCAAGTGTGCTCAAAGTAGGAGTTGCTATGTTTCTGGGTGTGTGTGAGAGTAGTGAGTGTGTGTGAAATGAGACATATTCAATGGGCTGGAGGTTGATATCCATAGCCATGCTATAGAGTCGGACTGGGACAGAAAATATGCCGGACTCCATTATAAAAGTTGCCCCAGTTAGTTAACTAGCTAGTTGAAAAAGTGACCCAAGTTTGTAAATCAGGTCAGTTTTAAACTTGTATGGAAGACTCCATGCATTTGTGAATTCTGCGGGCAATGTTTGTGGTAATATCAGGGAAATCAACAGTAAAACCGGTCCATCTGGCAATAAAGCAGGGACACAAACTGCTAAGAAACCAGCACACACACTGATCTGTGAGACCAGCCCATCGGGCACTGCCTGATTGCCCCATTGGCCAGTCCGGTGCTGCCTGGCTATGCAGTACAGAAGCTGGGTTGGACTCTAGAACAGGTTCTGCTCCTGGAGGCATGGGAAGCCCCTAACATTTTACACCCAAAGTATAATCTTAGCAACACGTCCATGGGTGGATGAATTAGAGAATGTGTTAAACCTCAGTTTGATGAGGCAATATGTCTCCATGTTAAGCCATCTTACAGCATATCAAAATGCAGTCAATTAACTATGGACAGACTAAATAATTGAGTTATAAGGCAGAAATAACAATTTAAAAGATTTATTATAAAAAAATTCAAAGGTGCGGTACAGAAATCATAAATGTAAGTGAATAAGGCTATTCCCATGAAGGCTCTCAGCAAACACACCAATACAGAAAAAAACTGCAAAATCAGAATGATTTTAAGTCCCAAGTGAGCAGCCAAATTAGTAGGAAAACTCATTGCATCCCTAGTTGCATTGGAAGAAGCTCAGGCTCACCCTGCAATCTGGGGTTTATGTACAGTTTTCTCGCATGGAACATCATCAGTTTCTGCAAAATCATTATGGTGTGAATAAAAGAATTATACTCTCAGCAAATCAGAGTTTAGCTTTTTCAAACATCATATTGACTTCGCAAATAAGCAATATACTACAACATGAATATTTATTCTTCCCACTCTATCCTAATGCCATCCAGAGATGATAGGACAAATTAGTTAGAAAAACAACAGTTTGCTGTTATGAACGAATGCAATACAGTGAACTAAAGGAAGGACCTTGGGAAATACAACATTACTAAGGGCCTGATTTAGAGTTTTGCGAAGGGGTTATTCTGTCACAAACGTGACAGATATCCCGTCCAACGTTTAATGATTTCCATAGGATATAATGGAATTGCAATATGGCTAACAGGAAATCCGTCATGTTTGTGACCGAATAACCCCATCCGCCAAATACTACATCAGGCGCTGTGCCTGTGTTGGAAAGTTTTTCTTTGAGAACAGCAAGTCCACCATTAATGAAAACAAACAAAAGATCACACTGCTCGACTTTGTGCTACAGGAATGATGAACAGTGACTATGCAGGAGGAGACATGCCTTTTGAACATGATGACGCCAGGGACTAAATTGATGCCTAGCTAACATAAGCCAGAAAAACACACTTTTATAAGTCATAGCAAATTTATTTCAATTGCAATTACACCATTTCAGTGTGGTCATATAAATTCAAAAGTAACTCCACATTTTGCAGATTGTTATTAATGCACAAAAATATCAAATGCACAAAACGTTAACAAACTCTCCCCACTGATTACCCTATAATCACTAAAACACACAATTAGTCCAATATTCAGAACGCAGTCTGCATCACCTTCAGCTTCTTGCAATCCGATTCCTCCAACTGCTTCAGCTGAACATTCACTCGATCTCTTTCATTCACCATCTCAGTTTAATTTTCTTTCAGCTTAGTAGAATGTTTTTTCTCTTTACACCCACAATTTACAAACATTAAATCAAAGAATTTGAGCAAGAGAAACAGGACAAGTGCATAAATCAACACAATAATAGTGGAGGTTCAAACTATCGATCCATTCACCAACCGTACTAAACCCCTTTCTTCTTTCACTAACTATTGAATCTAGTGCTTCCCATAAGCCAAACTCTTTTATATTTTGGACTTCATGAGAAATATTAGTTATCTTACTGACATAAGTGTAAATAAACCTACTGTTATCAGGAATGAAAGTACAGCACTCTCTCACCTTCAATACCCTGCAAACACGGCCTTCCTTTGCAAGAAGGATAGCTAGCGCTAAGCGGTTTTGCATTGTCATTGCATAATTCACAATTAGGTCAGAATTAATCTGTGTTAGACCTCCAGTGGTATTAGAAGCAAGCGTATAAACAAGAATCGATAATCTTTTAATCATTCTTAGCCGCACCTATAGATGGAATCATAGCTCCTCATACATCTAATTTTATCTGCCCAAAACCATGCTTCACTCTCTTCCAACCAACAACATCAGTCATCCCATTCATATGATAGAACCTAGAAATACTAAAGCTAAATAGCAAGAACCCAAACAATTATGAGGTAGATTGCAATAACCGGTCTTACCTCACACATAATAGATTCCTATCAGTACTGATCTTTCAGCAACCACAAAATCACCTCTAACAACATAACTTCTTTCACACCCACTTTCAACCACAAATTCTATTAACTTAACTCCTGTAGGTTCATAATGAACCATAATGAGCCATACTCATTCACCTTTTCTCTTCTTAGGTTCCATTCTAAATCTTGGATGCAAACTCAAAAACCTAAATTCATCTTCAGCCTTAATCTGCTCTCTAATTTTCTTCTCATTTTTGTAATCTCTCAAAATCATAACTCTTCTCTCATTTCATTCCTTAACAAATTCACACTCTTATTTACTTAAACTACACACATACTTCCTGTTAGCCTGTTTAGTGTTAAGATTCGTTTGAGCAACTGTGTTCGTATATTTGCTATAAGATTTACAGTATTTCCAGCATCTTCGGAAATAAGAATGTTCTTCAGTGAAATGTTGAAATCTGAAAGGAATGGTGATAGAAACCGCTACTTATTAAAATGTATATACAAATACATTGCAAGACAATCCATGTGAAAATGGCAACTGTAGATACACAGGGTCAGACTGGGTCAGAAAATAGGTCCAGGCATCAAAGTAAAAGTAGCCCCCATTAGCGAACCAGATAGCTAAAAAAAAGTGGTATATATTTGCAAATAGGGCAGTTTTGAATTTGCAAAGACAAGCTGTATAGGTGTTTTGTGAGGTTTGGAAAACTGCATGCATTTGCACTTGCTACAGGCAACGTTTGTGGTAATATCAATGAAATCAACAGTAAAAACCAGCCCACAAAACAGAAAACAGACCTGCAAACCTCAAATACTGTCCCACAGTAGCCACATTATCAGACTAGATGCTTGGGCACTGACTGATTGCCCTACAGGCCAGTCCGACGCTATAGATGCATAGAGCCTTCAGCTGCAGAAGAAGGAAGACAAGTGCACACCCCAAAGATTTCAATGTGTTCACCCAACATTTTTATAAAAGTATTTTCACTAAATCCACTAACTAAACTCTCCTATGTATCACTGTATTAGATCAAACATTGTTATGTACTGTAGTTAGTTGACCTCTGTGGTGATGTATTCTACTGAAGAAATAAAGTACACAGAAGACCCACTAAGAATACTCATATCATTCTCAATGAGATGATGCTTACAAATATGACATTTTCAAATAAAAGTTGTAGGGGTCCTTGTCGGTAATTAAGCATTCAGAGAGTGGGTGCAAACATAATTTTTCTTTAAATCCTTCTCATCAAGTGGTACCAAATCCTTGATATCATTATTATTAAAGGCTTCACAGCCAGGGGAAAGTTTAGAATCCACTGACGACTGAAGTTCCCGGGATCGTTCTCACCTCCTTCTGGGTGGTTGGAGTGCTTATCTTCAGATTTGCGGAACACTCCTTTTGAGACTTTCCTTGCTTCCTTTTCAATGTGATGACCAAGATAAATCACTTTTTTTTTACAGTACTGCATCATTGTCGATGAAACATTGTGACTATTGTCAGCAAGATGATTCAGAAATGCAATTGTATCTAGTGTACTGTCATCTTTTGTCTTTGTTTTTTTTTTTTTTTTTAAATTTTTGAAAACCTTTATTGTGCATATAGTAGAAAAACAAATACGGGCCTACAACCATCCGGCCGGCCACAATACTTTTGAGCACAGGTGCTAGCAATACGGTCCCCCAACGGCATCAGGAGACATAGCAACAATTAATACCAGTTACACTAGAAAAGTCATGTCGCCAGGGAGAAGGAGCAGTAAAGGTTAAATTTTAAAGTTTTTCCGATAAGTAAAAATCAAGGAAGGATAGGTGCAAAGACGATCTGAGTCCGTACAGTAGTTCCCCACATGAGTAGGCAGCAGGAATAATAGCAACAATTGCGTGAAGCACCCCATCAGAGTGGCAATACAATAGAAGAACAAATTAGACAACAAGAACCATGCTCGTACCACTCCCAGCGCTACCCACTCCCAGTCCTCCCCTATCACAGACCCAGAAAGGAAAACAGTACAAGAAAGCGCAGAAAAGTGAGAAAAAAGGCCCATAGAAACTAAATAAGGAAAATGAAATCTACCCCCCCACCCTACACCAATGCGGAGGCTACGGCCTACCCCCCCCCGACAATGTGCCTGTCCCCCATTAAAGAACCCGAAATGTAGTTCAAGTAAAGGAAGAGAAGAAAGGAAAAGAGAAGAGAAAATAATAAAATATAACCTGGGATATAGGGAGTAAGAAAAGAATAAACTAATCTATAACTCCCATGAAATAAGAAAGGTGGGGAGGAGCCTGACTAACACCAGGCGTCCCGGTCTCTCCAGCCGTTACCAATTCTCCTACACCATATGTAGCAATAACTACGAAACCATCGCATCAAAGGAGAGTCATAATCGTGTACACCCGGGCCCCCACCGTGCACAAAACCGCCACCCCCAACAACAATAAGCAAACAATAGAACCGAGCAGTTGCAGTCTTAGATGGGGGAAAGCATCACACACTACGCATACAATATATCAAAGAGCGTTCCAGTCCAGGTCCCCGCCAGCCAATCAGACAAACCATCTAGAGGAACACCATTAGCCCTGTCCTGAACGTCGCGGTCCCCCTAAACATGGCCGCCGCTGAAAACATCCCCCAGGGAGAACAAAGAAGCAAGATGGCCGCTTCCGACAAGGTAGACACAGATGAGGAGGAAGTGGGTGTCCCCAGCCACCAGTCAGCGTAGTTCCCACAATGACGGGCGCCTCTCCCCTCTCATGATGACACACACTCCACCAATGTAAATGTGAGGCTACGAAGGCAAGAGCAGCGGGGGAAGTCAGCGGTTGAGGAGTCATTAAGGGAAGCCAAAGGGAAGCCTGCGTAGACACAGTGCCAGTTGTCGAAGTGGAAAGAAACCTTGTATCTTTAGTCTCATAGGGAAGGAGACTCCCGGCACCGTAGTCAGAGTCACATTGTTTCCCTGTGCACTCCTGCTGCAACACTGTTTCCAAGGCAAAAGTTATTAGCGGCTGCAGGGGATCAGTCGATCGCGATCCCACTGATTCCGGCGCAGCTTCCTCAATCCTGCGCTCCAACTCTCGGACGTTTCGCCGCCATGTGTCCCTCAAATCGACAATGGCAGTCAGGATATCACCATATGTCGGGCCCCTCTGCAAATACGGCCGGTTCACAGCGCTCGGCGGCGCCATCAGATCAGCCCCCAGCATGAGGGCAGGCAGGGCATCGCGCGCCAGGGAAAGGGGAACAATCACCTCCTCCTCTTCATAGGAAGGCGACATTGCCACCAATATAGTGAGCCCCACGTGGAAGGGGGAGGGGGGCAGCAATACTGACAAAAATGCAGAAATGCGAGCTCCTGAAGAGAGCGCGGCACTCAATCCGGGACAGTGCAAAGTGAGAGCCCCCCCGTCTAATGGTGGTGCGGGCGGGCCGCAGGGAAGAAGACACTCCAAAATGGACTCCGTCCAGCAGTATTCTGCGTAGCAGGGGGAAGCCCCGTCGAAAGGGCACCAGTCCTGCCAGCAACTAGGTAGTCCCAACCGGGAGTCTCACCACACTGGAAGTGGTCGGTGTCATCCACATCCACGATCGGCCGCCATCTACCAAAATTCGGCACTTTCCCGGCACGTCTCGCCGACTACATCCAGCCGCGTCCAGCGATGGCGATCGGCAAAGGCTCCCGGGGCAGCATCGGAGGCCGGCAACTGGTGCGAGTTCACCATCAAAACTGCAGGCAGAGACCTCTGAGGAACGCCAGCAGCCTCAGCGCGTGTGCATCTCCGTTTTGACACGGTGGAGGCGAGGATGAAAAGCAGGATAATAAAGCAGGATCAGACGGCTTGCGGAGCCGGGAGCCTACACGTCCGTCCCGTCCGCCATCTTGGCTCCTCCCCCCTCTTTTGTCTTTGTTGACACAAGTTAGTCATCAATATATTACACCAGGACTAAAAAGCAGGGCAACTGCAGATTCTCCAAATCTTTCTTTAGAATCTGACAAAAAAAGGGAATGACTTTCTGTATACCCTTGTGGATTTTGACACCAAACAAAGAACATCCTTTGGAACTGGAATACGAAAAGAAATTGACTATCCTCATGCAAAGGATTGAGAGAATGTTTGGCTTAAGTCATTGATTGTATATCATTTTGCATCTGCAGGAATCTGGAACAATATTCTTACAGGATTGTGTACCACCGGACAACATGGATCACTATTTTATTAATTTTCCTTAAATCTTGCACAGTTCTCCATTTATCATTTGGTGTTTTAATGACCATTATTGGAGAGTTGCAACAACTACCAAGCACCTCTCCCAAAATGCCTTTTTTGTTCTATAAAAGGCTTCATTAGTTCTTCTGCCTCTTTTGTAAGTCTGTATTACCAAATACTTGGGAAAACTGCATTGGTTTAACATTAATTCTGACAGACTTTGCTCTTTTAATCAATTCTGTCTCTTTACCTGTGAAATGCCAGACCTCTTCTTTGAAAGTAGGTCTTAAATTAACGAGGAATGTCAACTTTAGTAAGAACTGGGAGTAACTGAACTCTTGGATCCTGTCATCTGATTTTAATCACTGAATCTTCAGTTTACATTTGAATTGCAACAAAATCTATTGTGCAATAATTAATGCAGTTACTTTTGCAATACATGCCTCTGCCCAATAAACTAACAGGACTTGCATTACACAGTATGAATTGAGGATTGTTCTCCATTGATCCTATTTTGATTTATTGTTAATGACTATGAATTGCACTTCTCAATAAGGTTAGGTTTGGAACCTCGATTGATATAACCGTACAGCGGGTAGCACAATTGTCAATTAGGAATGATACTCACTGTCCATTCACCTCACCATCTACATCTAGGCCACACTCTTGTCTACATGCACTAAGTATGCAATCCTCCTCCCCCTTAGGCACCGTCACTTGTAATTAGTCTCTGAGGAAACTGAAGAAAATCATTTTTCTAGTACCATAAACTGTAAGCATTTTTGTTTCTCAGGCACATTTGTTTGGAATTGCCCCTCACATTCTGCATATAAGCTGGCTAGACTCAGGCTACTGACTGTGTCTGCATCTAATTTGCATTTCACTGCATGTAGGGAACAAAATAATTCTGGATTCGTCCTGGATATTTAGTGCAGTCACATTTCCAGTGCCTGATCTCACTGCAGAAATTTCAAGCTATGCTCTTCTTTAGCAAATTAATATTTGCATTCACTCCAGAATTATTTATAACTCCTTTACTATGATCTTGCACCTGCACCATCCAATTTGCCTTCCCCACACCTTGCATGAGATTCACTCCATTCATTCCGCAATTATCTCGTGGCACAAAATCCAAATCAGAACTCATCCTCTCATTCTTGCCACTTCCCTGAATATGTTTTGTTTGGGCAATCATCAACTTCTCCTTAATCCTTTTCTGTTCTGCATCAAACGAATTATTGCTATCCTTGCATACTTGAGGATCTCTTCAAAACCATTATTCTGCCAACACATTACACTCTGCCAAATATGCAAAGTAAGCTGAGGGTGAAAACCCAGAATGAAAGCAAATACAAAACCGCTAACCTTCTTTCTCTGGTTCTTTCACCCTGCTAGGGGTTTTTCTTTAAATCTGCATTAGCCTCTTAAAGTAAGCATTCACCAACTCCTTTGGCTATTTTGTAGCTCTCAGGATCTTCATCCAGTTAACTAACTTCTCTGACACATTTTTTTTTTTTTAATGATCAATGTTAGACCTGACAAACTTAGGGTGCCTTTCCCTCATACCGTTTTTGCCTTCTCCCCTTCTGTTTTACTGAAATTAGTTTTTGTTGGATTTAGGACTCTGTGCACCTAACCATTGCTAACCAGTGCTAAAGTGATGTTGCTCACTCCTTTAAACATGGTAAATTGACTTACACTCAATTGGCACGTTTAATGTAATTATAAGTCACTACTAAAGTGGTAGTGCATGTACACAGGGTTTGTTAAATAAATGCTACTAGTAGGCTTACAGCATTTATTGTGACACCCACTTAAATAGCCTTTAAAGAAATTTCTCATGCCTGCCATTGCAGCCTGGGTGTAATTTTATTTATTATTTTTAAACGTTATTTTCATTATATCAACCATACAACTGTCAGTCTGAGAATCTCTGATCATATCATGCAAATATGTAAAATACATTGGTAGGGTTATCGTGAAGCATTATGATGTTACATGGGAACAAGACTTAAGTCCCACCCTCCCCGGAGACCAATGTGGCATTCCTGGCCCCCAATGGGGAAAATACTATGTACAATCATTTGGAGACCCTGGCTTGTACCTCCCCAATATCGTGGTGTTCAGCGTCATCTGTGTTGGGGCCTGAATCTGCATCTGCTGCCTCCCTGGATGTGGGGCTAGGGGCCTAACCATCAGAGCTCGCCATGTGTTTATCACCCTTTCTACCTAAGCAGATATGTATCTCCTCAGCTGGGCCCACTCAGCCACATTATTGTGCCATAGCCATATTGTCAGGGTGTGCTGGCAGCCATGTGATAGCAACTCTAGGATGTGCCAGTACCATTGCTAACTGGCCGAATTAGTAAGTTGTCTTACTTCCCATGTCATCTAAATAGTCCTTAAAGGCAGCATTGGGGAGTCAGTTCAATGTGTAGCTGCGTAGCATACACGAATTCTTTGACTACTAGCCGCCAGAAGGAGTATATTTCGTCATATGACCATGCCAGATGTAGGAAATCTGTGCCTCTAGTGTCACAGCATGTACATGTTTCTGGGTGGGACTGGTCTACTTTGTGAAGGTTTATGGCAGTTAAATAGGTTCTTTGCAGGAAATTATAATGTATCAGTAGGAAGCGGGCATTACTAGAGACTCTTGGTGTGAGTTTGCATGCTCACTGCCAATTGGCATCCTTGATTGGAATTTCAACGTCTATATTACAGGCCACTAACGCACGGTGAGGGGCATCCTTTGTGTCTGAACGCATCGCATCGGTGATTTAGTGTCTGTTTGTGCAACATGTGAGGAGGATCTCAAGGGTGTTGGTACATGACGGACCTGCTGGAAAGCATAGCCAGGCATGCTTAACCGTTTCTGCTAAATCCGCATGTTGTAGAAATTGCCCCTGGACCAGCCCAACTTCATCCCGGGCATTTTAGAAGGAGATTACGTTTTAAATTGGTGTATATCGTTCCCCATCGTTCACATACGCCCTCCTTTCATGCTTGGAAGGACATATTGAGTGCCATCTGTCTGACTGGCTTAAGAATCTAGATTGGGTTTTGCTTTCACCGGATTTTCACTTGATGTACATATTCTTTTTTCTTTCTCAATATTTGCTTTCACCGGATTTTCACTTGATGTACATATTCATTCTATTTTTTATAGGGCTATGTATGCAAAGATTCTCCAGCTTATTTTCTCTTCTGTATCATTTGTGTTATTGTATTGACACCTCTTTATTTTCAATAAATTTTATCCTGAACTTAAAAAAAGAATCTAGATTGGGAGCTCCCTATGGAATTGTTCGCTTGGGACAGTCATTACGAACCGCTGCCATACTACGACTGTCTGTCTTACAATTTGTGGAGTGTCCCTCGGTGTACCCCTTGCCCCCATCAGCAACGTGAGGAGACGTGCTGCATCCACCCTACCCTGCAGTAGCCTAGTTTCCCAGCTAGGGTAAATGTCAAGCCATTGAGTTGTGTGTTGCAGCTGAGCAGCGTAATAATAGAGGTCCAAACCGTCTGATGCATAAGCGTGGTCAATGCTATTCTACTGCACCCACTGGCCCACAAAAGTGACATAAGGAGTGCATTTAGTTAGCAAAACATGGATGTCTGGATGGGGCAAAGGGTGTTTTGCAGTGTGAAGACGATGGAGAGGTGCACTACCAGAGTGTCATAGGATTATAAATGAAGCTCAATCATTTCCTTCGTAGTGAAAAACAATCATTAATCATATAAATCCAAGTGCATAAGTATAAAACAACAGCCAATGCGTTTCGTTCTTGAAAGAACTTCGTCAGGGCAAAATTTGTAATAGATGATGGTCTCTCTATGAAGTTGGATTCAAAAAGTTGAAGAAATAAATATTCCTATGTTTGGGATATTGTAGCATGGGCCACCATGATAAGGGCCAAGACAAAGGCACTGGTTGCCGATCGTAACAGAATTACAGGATGCTGGGAGTTTTGCAGTGTGTACAGGCATCTCGGCAGGAGTACCATCTTAGAGATGGCCAGTCTTTCCATCAAGGACAGGGTTAGTGTGTTACAGAAAGCTACTGATTTTTTAAAGAGAATCCAAGGCTCTGCCCATATTAAGTCGCAGTTGTTGTGCCCTACTGTGAGCTATCTGTATTCCCAGGTTTCTAAACAACACTAGTTCCCAACACAAGCCAAGGGTGCGAGACGGTTGGCTGGGGGCCCACCAGTGAGGTAAGCGAGAATATAAGGGATTTTGATTGGATAAATCGGAGGCCTGATACGTCACCAAATTCCTCCAGGAGCTCAGGTATTGCTGAATAGGGTGACGAGATATAGAATAGTGCATCGTCTGGATACAATGATATGACGTGAAGTACGATGACTAGTTGTTTGCTATATGTCCGCAAGTGCTGTCTGGCTTTGATGGCTAACGGTTCAATCGCCAGGGCGTGCAGAAGTGGGGGCAACCTTGCTGGGTGCTTCGGCCCACCGCCCAGAACTCCGAGCAGATCTGACCCACTCAGACCCTGGCGACGGAGTCCAAGTAAAGCAGTTTGATTAATTTCCAGTATTGTGTGCCAAAACCTATTACTCTAAGAACCTCCAGTAGGTATCCCCAGTCGACTGTATCAAACGCTTTCACTAGACCAGCACCATCTCGTCATCTCGAATATGTGTTTCGTATAATACATGTGTGAGTCTCATGCCTATGTGTCTGCTTGGAATGAAGCCTCACTGGTCTTCATGAACATGTAAGGGGCCAGTCGAGTTGCTAGCAATTTACATAAAAATGGGATTTCCCCTGGAACAGTACCTTAAGCCGCTCCAGTATAGCAGTATACATAGCAGGTTCAATGTGCAGAGTTTCTGTTTGGTTGCATTGAAGCATTTACGCTTCCCCTCCACTTATTTTAGTGGAGAAGTGTGGCTCACCGGTTAGAGGAGGCAGTCCTTGATGCAGAGGTCAGACCCGGGACCAGGGTTCAATCCCCAACGCGGCAGGGCCTTGAGCTCAAAATGTCCACGGACTCGATAATTCTCGCTCGTTGCCTACTTGAATCGTGGGTTCACACTCTGCAACTCTAGGCAATAGCTTGCTTAATCTCCACTACGGCCCCACCGCGATAGGATGCCTGGTCTTCACCTTGGGGATGCCCAGTAGGGGTAATCTCGCAGGGAAAGGCCAGGACGGGTTCCCAAAGCAAGCGCCTTGAGACCTTACGGTGAAAGGCGCTATATAAGAACGTATGATTTACGATTTACGATTTAGTCGGAATACAGGTGGATGTGGCTGTTACCAAACTGAATGGCAGATTTTCCCAGGCTGCACGTAATATACAGTCTCTGTCCCTATAGTTAAGAATTTTGGCAATTAGGGCAAAAGGGGGAGCATCCTCTGCTGGTGGCGGGGCAAAGGTCCGGTGGGCTTTCTCCACCACAAAGAATTGCGTGAGTTGCTGTGGCCACAGTTCTGTGCCCACCCATGTTTCCAAGATCGATTCCAGGGTTGTGCCTTGGCTTTTTCAGGAATTTCCAGGATGTGGATATTGCTCTGGCGAGAGCGACCCTCTGCATTCTCCGCTCGATACTCCAGGTTTGCAGTAGATGTAGCCATTCGGGCCACCTGTTGTTTTACTGCTGCTACTTCCCCTAGGAGTTCTGCAATATTCCTCTCTGAGGTCTCTACCTTGTCTGTGACTTTCAGCAGGCTGTCACATAGGAGGATCACGTATATAGGGACTGCCTCAATCTTATTTTTGAGTGATGTGCGGGATCCATGAAAAGTAGCTAGGAGCTCTGCCCGAGAGGGTTCTGGACTCCCGTCGGGGTTCTGTTCTGCAATCTCCTCTCCCCCTTGTTGCGTGAGTTTGTGGGGTTGCTGGCGCAGCATCGTGTATTGTGTGATTTTATTGGCAGAATGCGAGCATGAGGATTTGTCTTTTCCTATGATTTCTGGCTGAGCAATGGAGGCTTCGTTGCCTACTAATGCAAGAGCCTTCAGAAGGAAACCACGGTATCATGCTGCAGATGTAGGGCGGATCCGCTCTGAGAGCCACTGCTCAACACGTGCTGGGAGAACTGTGGTTGGTCCCTGCTGTACCGATTTCTGGTGCTGACTGGCTTGGGTGTGGTACCCTGGCAGTATCTCCCTTTTGCTGGGGCCCCTCAAAACTCATGCGATGACCTGGCCCAGTCCCCAGCCCTTAATGTGGCAGATGCTTAAATGTAACTTAAATGCGCCGCTGAAAGTCCTAGCAGCATGGGCAGCCTATGTCCGTGTTGTTCAAGATCATTACCCGCACCCCAGGCGGAGTTCTCCTCTCATCCAGTGTGGCCGTTCATGGCAACCACATCAGTGGGCGCATTGGCCTCATCACGGAACTACAGAATGTGCCGGCGTTTATCCCCAGCTGTTGTATCCAGCATGGCGCTGCCACCCATAGTAGGGCTCACGGGCCCAGCTCACTCTCATACACTAAGGTGCCCCCCTTCACTATCACTCAGGAGTCCACGAGGGGAGTCACATGCCCCGCCGGTGTTGCTCAGCCGCAGAACCTCGCTCTTCCCCTTACTCACAGGGCCCTCCGCAAGTAGTCACATGTGCCTTTTCAGTGGCCTGAGGTGGGTGGCCAGACGTCACAGCAGGTCTCCGAGCATGGCGGGTGGGCTGTCGGTCATGGGTTTCCCGACTAATGAGGGCAGTCCACCGCATCACCTCTCCACCCAGCCGAGTCATCTTGTTGACCCTATAGCCGCCGATTCCAGGTAGCAGCCGCAGGAGGAAGGCCAGAGCTCGTCTGGCACTGTGGGCAGCAAGTTCCAGTCACCCCCACGGTCATCGTCACACTGCAGTGCAGCAGGGACGACTCGGTGAAACAGGCTGCTCCTATGGAACAGTCCCAAGCTCCCCCATTATACAGGCCTGGCCATGGCTTCTGGCTTCAGCATGGGTATGTCGGCAATGCGGGCAGCTCCAGCACCAATAATCCTTTCCCCAGGCTCTTAGGGGGCTCTGCCACAATAGTTGTTCAATAAGGTATGAAGAAGCTGCAGGATAATTAAGGCTTTCGATGCGGGCTGGCCTGGAGCACTGGGGCTTAAATTCTGTCGGTCATGTTGTGTGGCACGCCCCCTGTGTACAATTTTAAACTCTATTTCGACCTGGCAAAATAAACCCTTTTGTTAGGCCTAAATCTTCCTTTTTAATATATAGAAGCTCACTTTAGGGTAGGCCATAAACAACTCTTAGAGTAGGGTGCAATGTATTCAAAAAGGTGTACATGTACTTTACATGTCCTGTGTAGGAAATTGGGTAACTGTGTGTGGGGGTGAAACCCTTCTCAAACAGCAACCACTATTCTTCTCAGGGTGAAGGCACAAACAAACCCTAAATTAACCCTTGGGATAGCCTGGCACTTTGCTCTCAGGATGAACTCTGACTCAATGTGTAAAGTATTTGTGTGACAATTCAAACATTAACACAGTGAAAACACACCACAAAAATGCGAGACCTATTGCATTTGCACCCATACACACAGAGAGCCACACACACACAGAGCCACACACACACACACACACATGGATGTGGTGGATGTGGTGGTGGTGTATGTAGTGGTGGTGGATGTGGTGGTCGATGTGGTGGATGTGATGGTGGATGTGGTGGTGGTGGATGTGGTGGTGGTAGTGGTGGATGTGGCGGTGGTGGATGTGGCGGTGGACGTGGTGGTGATGTGGCGTGGATGTGGTGGTGGTGGGTGTGCTGGATGTGGTGGATGTGGTGGTGGTGGTGGATGTGGTAGTGGATAGATGTGGTAGTGGATAGATGTGGTGGTGGTGTATGTGGTGGTGGTGTATGTGGTGGTGGTGGATGTGGTGGTGGATGTGGATGTGGTGGTGGTGGATGTGGTGGTGGATGTGGTGGTGGTGGATCTGGTGGTGGTGGATATGGTGGTGGTGGATGTGAGTGGTGGTGTGGTGGTGGTGTGGTGGATGTGGTGGTGATGTGCTGGATGTGGTGGCATGTGGTGGTGGTGGATGTGGTGGTGGTGGATGTGGTGGTGGTGGATGGTGGTGGTGGTGGATGGTGGATGGTGGTGGTGGATGTGGTGGTGGATGTGGTGGATGTGGTGGTTGACACTTGACAGGATTCTCTCACATTGAGACGGTTGGACTAACAAGTTCTCGAATCTTCGATGCTGAGTGGGCCGCAGTCCTAATAATTTGCGCATTTCCCTGGTCGCTGCAGGTCGAAACGTCCTTGCACCCTTTTCTTCCCCCCTCCGTGCTGGTGTGCACAAGTTCTCGGGCCGGATATAAGAATTAGGGAATCTGACTGTGTTCGAACTACCCCCGCCACCGAATTGTGTAAACATGGTCCACTTTTTTTTAAGGTATCTGATTCGCCAATGGGGGCCATTTTGGTGCTCTGCCTACTTCCTATGCGAAGTAAAAATAAACAGTAAAATAAACAGTTATTTCTTGTTCCAGACCGACCCTTCACAGAGCGACTGTTTGCAACGCAGATTTTGGGGCTCTTTAATCTGGGAAGTGCGCGTGCTGCAGGTTCGGGGATCCAGGCCCGCTCTGTCCCCCCTCTCTAGCTCGATGGTAGCGGCCGGGGTAGCCAGGGGTTAGATCAATGTTTTCTGTTCCTGGGAACTGTTAATCCCAGGAGTTTGCAGGGGCCCCGGGCACCTTCACCTTGGGAGGGCAGAGAGTAGGTCTCGCAGTTAATGCTGATTAAAAGGGAGCTTTTAATAAGCGTCTAATTCCCTCAGCTGGGTATTTATGGCCAAGTTAAGGAATGGTGATGAGCTGTGAGCAGACTCTGTTGTGAATCCAATGTCAACACAAAACAACCAATGATAAAGGGTTTAAAAGAAATACATATTTTTTTAAAGGGGGCGTGTTTGCGTTGTTCCAGAATGTTCTCTTTTAAAGGCAGAGGGTTTACCCAGAGGGGTGTTCACCGTGTAGGAAGTGTGTGTGGGGTGGAGCACCCTGGATAACGCGGCCTGCAGCACACGACCTGCAGATACTGTAAGCTCACAGAAGAGGTAGACTTTTTAGGGGGGTGTCCTCGAGCCACCCCATGTCACCGCAGGAAGAACCCAGGGTTTATGTGGTGCCACAGTGCAGGCCCGAGTACACGACGGCG